>NW_027212689.1:22500-27500 GCF_041682495.2 Bombus fervidus | reverse complement strand
GCTACGTACGGCCGTCGATGCGAACGATGGTCGTACGTAGCGATTTTTTTTTCCTTTAAATCCAATAGAGATAACGTCTCGAGGGCGTGCCCGGGCGCCACTCCCCCCCCCCCAACCCCCCGCATCGCGGGTCAGCGCCGGGGTACGTACGATATTCTTAAGGTACGTACGTACGTACGAAAATACGACGACGTAATTCGCAAGGGCGAGACGCGCGCTCGCTCCTCTTTTACTTTTCGTTCTCTCGTTTTTTCCTTCTTTCACCATCGACCAAACCGCTCTCGATCGATCCAAGAAACGAGACGAAAGTAACGAAAAATTAACGTAACGAAAATATACCGTGGACGTACGAAGTAACGGTCGCCGTTGCTCGCTCGCTGCGCTCGCTCGAACTTATACTAGCCCAACCCAAAACCGATCCCGCGAGTTTCTCCGATTTCAAGAGAAATCGAGGAACGAACGCGAAAAAGGGATTGGTTTTGGGTTGGGCTAGTTTTTTTTTCGAGCGAGCGCAGCGAGCGAGCAACGCTCGAGAGCCCGTCTGACTTTGAAAAATTTTCGTACCGAACGGTTATTTCCAGTTATTTCGCTTAAAAGCGTTGTGATGCGTATATATTTTTACATAAATGGGAATATCATGTATTCCTACGTCGGGATTAAGCGTTTATTTCGTCCCGAGAACGTTAAAAAAAAATTTTTAATCGAACCGTTTTTTCGAATTTTTTCGCTTAAAAGCGTTACAAGGTGCTAATATTTGTGCATAAATCGCTTTAGAATGACGTTTTACATCGGGATTAAGCGTTTATTTCGTCGCTGGAAAGTTATATAAAAAAAGTATGATCGCGCCCGGGACGTTGGAACTTAGTCGCATTCTCGACCGGTACGTAGGGACTTAGAAAAATTTTCGACCGAAAAGTTATTTCGAGTTATTTCGCTTAAAAGCGTTATAAGGTATGAATATTTTTATAGAAATCGTTATGGTTCGACGAATTCTAGTCGACTGTAACGATTTCGTTTTATTTTTTTAAAAAATTGCCCCCTCCGGACCGACATGACCGGGCGGTTGGCACTTCGTCGATCCCCCGGCCGGTACGTAGGGACTTAGAAAAATTCCGGTCCAAAAAGTTATTTCGAGTTATCTCGCTAAAAAGCGTTACGAGGTATGAATATTTTTATATAAATGGCAATATTATGTATTTCTACGTCGGGATTAAGCGTTTATTTCGTCCCGAGAACTTTAAAAAAAATTTTTTAATCGAACCGTTTTTTCGAATTTTTTCGCTTAAAAGCGTTACAAGGTACGAATATTCTTGCATAAATCGCTTTAGAATGACGTTTTACGTCGGGATTAAGCGTTTATTTCGTCGCTGGAAAGTTATATAAAAAAAGTATGATCGCGCCCGGGACGTTGGAACTTAGTCGCATTCTCGACCGGTACGTTGGGACTTAGAAAAATTTCGGACCGAAAAGTTTTTTCGAGTTATTTCGTTAAAAAGCGTTACGAGGTATGAATATTTTTATAGAAATCGTTATGGTTCGACGAATTCTAGTCGAACGTAACGATTTCGTTTTATTTTTTTAAAAAATTGCCCCCTCCGGACCGACATGACCGGGCGGTTGGCACTTCGTCGATCCCCCGGCCGGGACGTAGGGACTTAGAAAAATTCCGGACCGAAAAGTTATTTCGAGTTATCTCGCTTAAAAGCGTTATGATGCGTATATATTTTTACATAAATAGCAATATTACGTATTTCTACGTCGGGATTAAGCGTTTATTTCGTCCCGACAACGTTAAAAAAAAATTTTTAATCGAACCGTTTTTTCGAATTTTTTCGCTTAAAAGCGTTATAAGGTGCGAATATTCTTGCATAA
This sequence comes from Bombus fervidus, assembly GCF_041682495.2. Lineage (NCBI taxonomy): Eukaryota > Metazoa > Arthropoda > Insecta > Hymenoptera > Apidae > Bombus > Bombus fervidus. Next base: position 25,628 of record NW_027212689.1, on the reverse strand, counting down.
ATCGCTTTAAAATGACGTTTTACATCGGGATTAAGCGTTTATTTCGTCCCCGAAAGGTGCCGTAAAAAATTTACGATCGCGCCCGAGACGTTGGAACTTAGTCGCATTCTCGAGCGGTACGTTGGGACTTAGAAAAATTTCGGACCGAAACGTTATTTCGAGTTATTTCGCTTAAAAGCGTTACGAGGTATGAATATTTTTATAGAAATCGTTATGGTTCGACGAATTCTAGTCGAACGTAACGATTTCGTTTTATTTTTTTAAAAAATTGCCCCCTCCGGACCGACATGACCGGGAGGTTGGCACTTCGTCGATCCCCCGGCCGGTACGTAGGGACTTAGAAAAATTTCGGACCGAAAAGTTATTTCGAGTTATCTCGCTTAAAAGCGTTACGAGGTATGAATATTTTTATATAAATGGGAATATTATGTATTTCTACGTCGGGATTAAGCGTTTATTTCGTCCCGAGAACTTTAAAAAAAATTTTTTAATCGAACCGTTTTTTCGAATTTTTTCGCTTAAAAGCGTTACAAGGTGCTAATATTTGTGCATAAATCGCTTTAAAATGACGTTTTACATCGGGATTAAGCGTTTATTTCGTCGCTGGAAAGTTATATAAAAAAAGTACGATCGCGCCCGGGACGTTGGAACTTAGTCGCATTCTCGAGCGGTACGTAGGGACTTAGAAAAATTTCGGACCGAAAAGTTTTTTCGAGTTATTTCGTTAAAAAGCGTTATGAGGTACGAATATTTTTATATAAATGGGAATGTTATTAAGTTTTACGTCGGGATTAAACGTTTATTTGGTCCCGAAAACGTTAAAAAAAAATAGTGGACCGACGCGACTCGGCCCGTCGGACTTTGTCATACTCTCCACCGGTACGTAGGGACTTAGAAAAATTTTCGACCGAAAAGTTTTTTCGAGTTATTTCGCTTAAAAGTGTTATAAGGTATGAATATTTTTATATAAATCGCTATATTATTATATTTTACGTCGGGATTAAACGTTTATTTGGTCCCGAAAACGTTAAAGAAAAATAGTGGACCGACGCGACTCGGCCCGTCGGACTTGGTCATACTCTCCACCGGTACGTAGGGACTTAGAAAAATTTTCGACCGAAAAGTTTTTTCGAGTTATTTCGCTTAAAAGTGTTATAAGGTATGAATATTTTTATATAAATCGCTATATTATTATATTTTACGTCGGGATTAAACGTTTATTTGGTCCCGAAAACGTTAAAAAAAAATAGTGGACCGACGCGACTCGGCCCGTCGGACTTGGTCATACTCTCCACCGGTACGTAGGGACTTAGAAAAATTTTCGACCGAAAAGTTTTTTCGAGTTATTTCGCTTAAAAGTGTTATAAGGTATGAATATTTTTATATAAATCGCTATATTATTATATTTTACGTCGGGATTAAACGTTTATTTGGTCCCGAAAACGTTAAAAAAAAATAGTGGACCGACGCGACTCGGCCCGTCGGACTTGGTCATACTCTCCACCGGTACGTAGGGACTTAGAAAAATTTTCGACCGAAAAGTTTTTTCGAGTTATTTCGTTAAAAAGCGTTATAAGGTACGAATATTTTTATATAAATCGCTATATTATTATATTTTACGTCGGGATTAAACGTTTATTTGGTCCCGAAAACGTTAAAGAAAAATAGTGGACCGACGCGACTCGGCCCGTCGGACTTGGTCATACTCTCCACCGGTACGTAGGGACTTAGAAAAATTTTCGACCGAAAAGTTTTTTCGAGTTATTTCGTTAAAAAGCGTTATAAGGTACGAATATTTTTATATAAATCGCTATATTATTATATTTTACGTCGGGATTAAACGTTTATTTGGTCCCGAAAACGTTAAAAAAAAATAGTGGACCGACGCGACTCGGCCCGTCGGACTTGGTCATACTCTCCACCGGTACGTAGGGACTTAGAAAAATTTTCGACCGAAAAGTTTTTTCGAGTTATTTCGTTAAAAAGCGTTATGAGGTATTAATATTTTTATATAAATCGTTGTATTATTATATTTTACGTCGGGATTAAACGTTTATTTGGTCCCGAAAACGTTAAAAAAAAATTTTTTATTCGAAAGGTTTTTTTGAATTATTTCGCTTAAAAGCGTTATAAGGTGCGAATATTCTTGCATAAATCGCTTTAAAATGACGTTTTACATCGGGATTAAGCATTTATTTCGTCGCTGAAAAGTTATATAAAAAAAGTATGATCGCGCCCGGGACGTTGGAACTTAGTCGCATTCTCGAGCGGTACGTAGGGACTTAGAAAAATTTCGGACCGAAAAGTTTTTTCGAGTTATTTCGTTAAAAAGCGTTATGAGGTATGAATATTTTTATATAAATCGCTATATTATTGTATTTTACGTCGGGATTAAACGTTTATTTCGTCCGTGGAAGGTTAAAAAAAAACGGACGGATACGACCGGGCCTTTGGAACTTTGTCTCATTCTGGACCGGTACGTTGGGACTTAGAAAAATTTCGGCCGGCGGAAAAGTCCGAAATACTTATTTCGAGTTATTTCGTTAAAAAGCGTTATAAGGTATAAATATTTTTGCGGAAACGGTTATATCTCTATTAAATACAACTGGATTAAACGTTTTTTCGAATTTTTTAAAAAATTTGTGTTCGACGAACTGACACGACTGCGATATTTGTTTAATTATTTCGTTAATTAACGTTGCAAGGTATATATTTTTTTGCATATTTCTCGTTGTTTCAACGTGTTCTAATCGATTAAGAACGTGGTTTTTGTCCGTATTCGTTAAAAGAGGTGGTTTACTGATGCGATTTTGAAAAAAAAAAAAAAAATTAAATTTTTCGATAAAAACTCGTTTAAAATATTAAAATAAGCGGTGCGTTAAAATATCTCGACGATAGGACGTTTTATAAGGGTACTTTATTGGAACAAAGTGGTCGAGCGTTTCAGAGACTAAGTCCGACGGTACGTTGGGACTTAGAAAAATTTCGGCCGGCGGAAAAGTCCGAAAAGCTTATTTCGAGTTATTTCGTTAAAAAGCGTTATAAGGTATAAATATTTTTGCAGAAACGGTTATATCTCTATTAAATACAACTGGATTAAACGTTTTTTTCGAATTTTTTAAAAAATT
>NW_027212689.1:12500-17500 GCF_041682495.2 Bombus fervidus | reverse complement strand
TTAGTCGTCGTTGTCGCCATCCGTTCGGAGGGGACCGCCGGCCGTCTCTCTATCCTCGTTGTCGAGAGTCTAATGCCTCGTTCCGTCGCTAGAGTTTTTCAAACTCTGCTTCTGGCTATCGGGAAGAAAAGACCGCGCGAGGAAGAGGAAGGACGACCGTGCGCGTCCCTTTCGAATTTTTTTTTATTTTTACCTGAGCGACCAAAGTGGATTCAGAGGGGACCGCCGGCCGTCTCTCTATCTTCGTTGTCGCGAGTCTAATGCCTCGTTCCGTCGCTAGAGTTTTTCAAACTCTGCTTCTGGCTATCGGGAAGAATAGACCGCGCGCGAGGAAGAGGAAGGACGACCGTGCGCGTCCCATCGATTTTTTTTATTTTTACCTGAACCACCGAAGTCGATTCAGAGGGGACCGCCGGCCGTGTCTGTATCCTCGTTGTCGAGAGTCTAATGCCTCGTTCCGTCGCTAGAGTTTTTCAAACTCTGCTTCTGGCTATCGGGAAGAGAAACGACCGCGCGAGGAAGACTACGACCGTGCGCGTCCCATCGATTTTTTTTTACCCGAACGATGGAGATGCATATCGGCTGTTTGCTTCGAATAACTGGACGAGAGGAACGAACATATATATATATCATGGGCTAGCCACCGTGCGCTTTCTTCGCGAGATCGTGTGCTGTACAGAGGATTCAGAATCGGGTGTTATATCCCCGTCGTTTCCTGACGAACGGAGCTTCGATCTCGTTGGTTGTTATATATTATAATGCACTTTACGCCCGGTCGGCGGGCTGCGTGTGTCGTCGCGCAGTCCGTCCGATTTCGTTTTCGAACGTATTTTCGTGTCGTCAATCATATGGCGACTTCCGCGCGTTCGATTCCCGTTGGTCGGACGTTTGTCGGATATCGGCTTCTTTCGAACCGAGAATAAGAGTACAAAAACCTGAGTACACAAACAAAAATCCATGCATAAACGATTACCCTGAACGGTGGATCACTTGGCTCGTGGGTCGATGAAGAACGCAGCTAATTGCGCGTCAACGTGTGAACTGCAGGACACATGAACATCGACATTTCGAACGCACATTGCGGTCCACGGATACAATTCCTGGACCACGCCTGGCTGAGGGTTGCTCACGTAAACCTAAGACTGCTTGCGTTGCGTATCGTTGCTCTCGGTCCGTATCTCTCTGTTCTTTCTTGCCTCGTCGACAGCCCGCCGTCGTTCGTTTTATCTTTAAACGAACGTTTCTGAGTCGGAGGACGAGCGCCAAGCAAAAGAATACGAATTAAAGAGCGGTCGAGGGCTCGTACGCGACGTACGAGCGATTGTTGGACGTTCGTCGGCGTTCGTCGCTGGATCGTGTGGAGACCGGCGTACGCATGCTCTCGATACAAATATATATGAAAAATCTATCGCGTTCACGGGAGACTCGCAAAACTACCTCCGTCTCTTCTCTGTCCCTTCTTGGCTTGACAACCCGCCGTCGTTCGTGTTTTACGAACGTTTCTGAGTCGGACGAAGCGCAAGAAGAAGGATACGAATTAAAAGAGCGCGGAGAGAACCGTCGTCGTCGACGCGGTTATCGAGATACACAGAGCGAGTTTTCTTCGTGGCCGATTTTTTTTTTCTTTTTGTATCAGCCTCTGCTACGTTTTGTTAGTCTTCGATAAGCACGAATGACCGCGCCCCCGACGTCGTCTTAAATGAATTTTTGGCGAGACTGAGAGAAAGCAAAAATATTTTTGAACAAAGTCAGTCGAGAGAGGAGAGAAAAGAGAACCAAGATATTAAAACCTAAACCTAAACTTGGTGGCGTAACGAAAAACTGTGTGCCTTAAAGAAACACAACCGTCTTTTCATCAAGATGTTTTTACTCGTACAGCCCCAGGGATCGAATACCCACTCCGTCTGTTCGTGCGGCAGAGATGTATTCTGCAGGCGCGAGACGACTGACGAGAAGACAACGAGGACCGTCGCATCGATGGGTCGTCGTTGCGTTTTTCATCCTCTGTGCTTTTTTCTGTTCTTCGCGAACCCAGAGAAAGCCGTAGATCCGGGAACGGACACACGAGATTTCTTCGAACGCTGATGACTTAGGGAGATGATCCCCAGCGTTGCGCGGAGATCGGAGAGTACGCGTACATGTATCGGGACGAATTTTTCCCCGTCGGTCGCGTATCTCTCTGCCCGCGCGCCTGGCCCAAAGCCACGTTCGTCGGAAATCAACGAAAAGTGTGTTACGATCTAGCGTGCGTCTACGATCGGCTATATTTAAGGGTGACGAAGAAGAGAAAAGCTCACGGTGTTGCGCAACGTTTCTGTACTCGATTTTAAGATGTGCATGTGAGTCCGTTACAAAGTTGTTCGGATCGTCGAAAATAGTCGTTTTCGTCGTCGTGCGAAAGAGAATAATCTCTGACATTGGCACGGAGAGATCGCGCAGAGGAAGAGAACGATCCTCTTTGGCGAGGCTCGAGAAAGACTAACGAAACTTGATTAGAGACGAGGTATACACGCGCCGTACGTACGACGTACGCGCGTGTGATTTTTTTTTGCTTTAAGGCGATTCGGCGCTCCGAGTATTAGAGAAAAAGAGATCGTTGGTCATCCCATGTCTCTTCGTCGTCTATCGCTGGACCGCGCATCCTAACGTATCGCCGGTCGTCCAGTCCCCGAGTAATAAATTCACCCCGTTGTGTACGTCTCGCGCTCGCTTTTCCACTTGCGTGAGTTCCCGTGCGTTTTCGTCGTTGGTACAGAGCAAAGAAACCGATATGTTATATACATGTCGCGTGTTCGATCTCTGTGCCAGCAATAACAGGCGAAAACAAGGAACCGCTGGAATCGTCGAGAAGAGAGAAACGGCTACGGGAGATATATTATACATAACACGTGTATATATATATATATATATTATACAAAGAGGACGGGCGTTAAAAACCGGAGATCGTTACGGGTGTCTTGCGTGAGTCTTAGCTCGAACATGATACGACGAACGAAGTTTAAAAGGCACTTTGGCGAGATGCATAAAACGTTTCTCGATCGAGATAGAATATAAGGTTCTCGATTCTATTCGAATTAATTTTTTTTTTTTATTTTTTTTTCTCTTTGAGGCGATTCTCGGAGAGAGAAATAAAAATAAAGACCCTCTGTCGCATTGTTATCAAACCGTCTTGCTTTTCTCGAATCGCGCCCACATGGCACGAAATTTTTTTTTCTTTGAAAAAAAAAATTGTCACCGTGTCGTGACGTTGAAGCGACCTCAGAGTAGGCGAGATCACCCGCTGAATTTAAGCATATTACTAAGCGGAGGAAAAGAAACTAACAAGGATTTCCTTAGTAGCGGCGAGCGAACAGGAATTAGCCCAGCACTGAATCCCGCGGTTCCGCCGTTGGGAAATGTAGTGTTCGGGAGGATCCGTTTATCCCGTGACGTCGAACCGCGTCCAAGTCCATCTTGAATGGGGCCATGTACCCACAGAGGGTGCCAGGCCCGTAGTGACCGGAACGCGTTTCGGGAGGATCTCTCCTTAGAGTCGGGTTGCTTGAGAGTGCAGCCCTAAGTTGGTGGTAAACTCCATCTAAGGCTAAATACAACCACGAGACCGATAGCGAACAAGTACCGTGAGGGAAAGTTGAAAAGAACTTTGAAGAGAGAGTTCAAGAGTACGTGAAACCGTTCAGGGGTAAACCTGAGAAACCCAAAAGATCGAATGGGGAGATTCATCGTCGACGGCGTCGGTGATCGTTGGTGAGCGATGCTCCGGGTGGGCCTTCGTGGTTCCATTGGCGAGGGCACGCCACCTTCGATTCGAACGCTCCGGCGTCGTAGTCGTGCACTTCTCCCCTAGTAGAACGTCGCGACCCGTTGTGTGTCGGTCTACGGCCCGAGCGGGTGACTGTCGCGTCGCTTCGGCGCACGCGGCAGACCCTCGGTCGCCCGGCCGACTGCACGACGGTACACTAGACGGTATCGGGCCGCAACCAATCCATTCTCGAATGTGTGTGCGTCTAGACCGCCGCAAGCATCGTCGATCGTTCTCAGTTTTTACGGAGTTTAATTCCGTGCTGGGGCGTCGGCAGCTGTTGGCTGGCGGATTTCTTGGACTGGCCGAGTCTCTGATTACCGGTCGGCGACGCTATTGCTTTGGGTACTCTCAGGACCCGTCTTGAAACACGGACCAAGGAGTCTAACATGTACGCGAGTCATTGGGACTTGTAAACCTAAAGGCGAAATGAAAGTGAAAATCGGCGCGCGTGCCCACCCTGAGTGGGTTGCGCGTGTCCGATCGAGGGAGGATGGGCCGCGAGACAATGCGGCCCCGCACTCCCGGGGCGTCTCGTTCTCATTGCGAGGAGAGGCGCACCTAGAGCGTACACGTTGGGACCCGAAAGATGGTGAACTATGCCTGGTCAGGACGAAGTCAGGGGAAACCCTGATGGAGGTCCGTAGCGATTCTGACGTGCAAATCGATCGTCGGAACTGGGTATAGGGGCGAAAGACTAATCGAACCATCTAGTAGCTGGTTCCCTCCGAAGTTTCCCTCAGGATAGCTGGCACTCGTCCGTTCTCATCGAACGCGTACGAGTCTCATCTGGTAAAGCGAATGATTAGAGGCCTTGGGGCCGAAACGACCTCAACCTATTCTCAAACTTTAAATGGGTGAGATCTCTGGCTTGCTTGGATCATGAAGCCACGAGATACAATTGTCGGATCAGAGTGCCAAGTGGGCCAATTTTGGTAAGCAGAACTGGCGCTGTGGGATGAACCAAACGTGGAGTTAAGGCGCCTAAGTCGACGCTTATGGGATACCATGAAAGGCGTTGGTTGCTTAAGACAGCAGGACGGTGGCCATGGAAGTCGGAATCCGCTAAGGAGTGTGTAACAACTCACCTGCCGAAGCAACTAGCCCTGAAAATGGATGGCGCTGAAGCGTCGCGCCTATACTCCGCCGTCAGTGGCAAGTGGGAAGGCACGCGAGTCTTTCGATCAATTGCGATCGT
>NW_027212689.1:2500-7500 GCF_041682495.2 Bombus fervidus | reverse complement strand
AAATTCCGGTCCAAAAAGTTATTTCGAGTTATCTCGCTAAAAAGCGTTACGAGGTATGAATATTTTTATATAAATGGCAATATTATGTATTTCTACGTCGGGATTAAGCGTTTATTTCGTCCCGAGAACTTTAAAAAAAATTTTTTAATCGAACCGTTTTTTCGAATTTTTTCGCTTAAAAGCGTTACAAGGTACGAATATTCTTGCATAAATCGCTTTAGAATGACGTTTTACGTCGGGATTAAGCGTTTATTTCGTCGCTGGAAAGTTATATAAAAAAAGTATGATCGCGCCCGGGACGTTGGAACTTAGTCGCATTCTCGACCGGTACGTTGGGACTTAGAAAAATTTCGGACCGAAAAGTTTTTTCGAGTTATTTCGTTAAAAAGCGTTACGAGGTATGAATATTTTTATAGAAATCGTTATGGTTCGACGAATTCTAGTCGAACGTAACGATTTCGTTTTATTTTTTTAAAAAATTGCCCCCTCCGGACCGACATGACCGGGCGGTTGGCACTTCGTCGATCCCCCGGCCGGGACGTAGGGACTTAGAAAAATTCCGGACCGAAAAGTTATTTCGAGTTATCTCGCTTAAAAGCGTTATGATGCGTATATATTTTTACATAAATAGCAATATTACGTATTTCTACGTCGGGATTAAGCGTTTATTTCGTCCCGACAACGTTAAAAAAAAATTTTTAATCGAACCGTTTTTTCGAATTTTTTCGCTTAAAAGCGTTATAAGGTGCGAATATTCTTGCATAAATCGCTTTAAAATGACGTTTTACATCGGGATTAAGCGTTTATTTCGTCCCCGAAAGGTGCCGTAAAAAATTTACGATCGCGCCCGAGACGTTGGAACTTAGTCGCATTCTCGAGCGGTACGTTGGGACTTAGAAAAATTTCGGACCGAAACGTTATTTCGAGTTATTTCGCTTAAAAGCGTTACGAGGTATGAATATTTTTATAGAAATCGTTATGGTTCGACGAATTCTAGTCGAACGTAACGATTTCGTTTTATTTTTTTAAAAAATTGCCCCCTCCGGACCGACATGACCGGGAGGTTGGCACTTCGTCGATCCCCCGGCCGGTACGTAGGGACTTAGAAAAATTTCGGACCGAAAAGTTATTTCGAGTTATCTCGCTTAAAAGCGTTACGAGGTATGAATATTTTTATATAAATGGGAATATTATGTATTTCTACGTCGGGATTAAGCGTTTATTTCGTCCCGAGAACTTTAAAAAAAATTTTTTAATCGAACCGTTTTTTCGAATTTTTTCGCTTAAAAGCGTTACAAGGTGCTAATATTTGTGCATAAATCGCTTTAAAATGACGTTTTACATCGGGATTAAGCGTTTATTTCGTCGCTGGAAAGTTATATAAAAAAAGTACGATCGCGCCCGGGACGTTGGAACTTAGTCGCATTCTCGAGCGGTACGTAGGGACTTAGAAAAATTTCGGACCGAAAAGTTTTTTCGAGTTATTTCGTTAAAAAGCGTTATGAGGTACGAATATTTTTATATAAATGGGAATGTTATTAAGTTTTACGTCGGGATTAAACGTTTATTTGGTCCCGAAAACGTTAAAAAAAAATAGTGGACCGACGCGACTCGGCCCGTCGGACTTTGTCATACTCTCCACCGGTACGTAGGGACTTAGAAAAATTTTCGACCGAAAAGTTTTTTCGAGTTATTTCGCTTAAAAGTGTTATAAGGTATGAATATTTTTATATAAATCGCTATATTATTATATTTTACGTCGGGATTAAACGTTTATTTGGTCCCGAAAACGTTAAAGAAAAATAGTGGACCGACGCGACTCGGCCCGTCGGACTTGGTCATACTCTCCACCGGTACGTAGGGACTTAGAAAAATTTTCGACCGAAAAGTTTTTTCGAGTTATTTCGCTTAAAAGTGTTATAAGGTATGAATATTTTTATATAAATCGCTATATTATTATATTTTACGTCGGGATTAAACGTTTATTTGGTCCCGAAAACGTTAAAAAAAAATAGTGGACCGACGCGACTCGGCCCGTCGGACTTGGTCATACTCTCCACCGGTACGTAGGGACTTAGAAAAATTTTCGACCGAAAAGTTTTTTCGAGTTATTTCGCTTAAAAGTGTTATAAGGTATGAATATTTTTATATAAATCGCTATATTATTATATTTTACGTCGGGATTAAACGTTTATTTGGTCCCGAAAACGTTAAAAAAAAATAGTGGACCGACGCGACTCGGCCCGTCGGACTTGGTCATACTCTCCACCGGTACGTAGGGACTTAGAAAAATTTTCGACCGAAAAGTTTTTTCGAGTTATTTCGTTAAAAAGCGTTATAAGGTACGAATATTTTTATATAAATCGCTATATTATTATATTTTACGTCGGGATTAAACGTTTATTTGGTCCCGAAAACGTTAAAGAAAAATAGTGGACCGACGCGACTCGGCCCGTCGGACTTGGTCATACTCTCCACCGGTACGTAGGGACTTAGAAAAATTTTCGACCGAAAAGTTTTTTCGAGTTATTTCGTTAAAAAGCGTTATAAGGTACGAATATTTTTATATAAATCGCTATATTATTATATTTTACGTCGGGATTAAACGTTTATTTGGTCCCGAAAACGTTAAAAAAAAATAGTGGACCGACGCGACTCGGCCCGTCGGACTTGGTCATACTCTCCACCGGTACGTAGGGACTTAGAAAAATTTTCGACCGAAAAGTTTTTTCGAGTTATTTCGTTAAAAAGCGTTATGAGGTATTAATATTTTTATATAAATCGTTGTATTATTATATTTTACGTCGGGATTAAACGTTTATTTGGTCCCGAAAACGTTAAAAAAAAATTTTTTATTCGAAAGGTTTTTTTGAATTATTTCGCTTAAAAGCGTTATAAGGTGCGAATATTCTTGCATAAATCGCTTTAAAATGACGTTTTACATCGGGATTAAGCATTTATTTCGTCGCTGAAAAGTTATATAAAAAAAGTATGATCGCGCCCGGGACGTTGGAACTTAGTCGCATTCTCGAGCGGTACGTAGGGACTTAGAAAAATTTCGGACCGAAAAGTTTTTTCGAGTTATTTCGTTAAAAAGCGTTATGAGGTATGAATATTTTTATATAAATCGCTATATTATTGTATTTTACGTCGGGATTAAACGTTTATTTCGTCCGTGGAAGGTTAAAAAAAAACGGACGGATACGACCGGGCCTTTGGAACTTTGTCTCATTCTGGACCGGTACGTTGGGACTTAGAAAAATTTCGGCCGGCGGAAAAGTCCGAAATACTTATTTCGAGTTATTTCGTTAAAAAGCGTTATAAGGTATAAATATTTTTGCGGAAACGGTTATATCTCTATTAAATACAACTGGATTAAACGTTTTTTCGAATTTTTTAAAAAATTTGTGTTCGACGAACTGACACGACTGCGATATTTGTTTAATTATTTCGTTAATTAACGTTGCAAGGTATATATTTTTTTGCATATTTCTCGTTGTTTCAACGTGTTCTAATCGATTAAGAACGTGGTTTTTGTCCGTATTCGTTAAAAGAGGTGGTTTACTGATGCGATTTTGAAAAAAAAAAAAAAAATTAAATTTTTCGATAAAAACTCGTTTAAAATATTAAAATAAGCGGTGCGTTAAAATATCTCGACGATAGGACGTTTTATAAGGGTACTTTATTGGAACAAAGTGGTCGAGCGTTTCAGAGACTAAGTCCGACGGTACGTTGGGACTTAGAAAAATTTCGGCCGGCGGAAAAGTCCGAAAAGCTTATTTCGAGTTATTTCGTTAAAAAGCGTTATAAGGTATAAATATTTTTGCAGAAACGGTTATATCTCTATTAAATACAACTGGATTAAACGTTTTTTTCGAATTTTTTAAAAATTAGTGTCCGTCGAACTGACACGACTGCGATATTTGTTTAATTTTTTCGTTAATTAACGTTGCAAGGTATATATTTTTTTGCAGATATTTCTCGTTGTTTTAACGTGTTCTAATCGATTAAGAACGTGGTTTTTGTCCGTATTCGTTAAAAGAGGTGGTTTACTGATGCGATTTTGAAAAAAAAAAAAAAATTAAATTTTTCGATAAAAACTCGTTTGAAATATTAAAATAAGCGGTGCGTTAAAATATCTCGACGATAGGATGTTTTCTAAGGGTAGTTTATTCGAAAAAAGTGGTCGAGCGTTTCAGAGACTAAGTCCGACGGTACGCTCTAACGGAGGTTTTACATGGTAAGCGCCCGGCCGCTGGCCCGGCCGGCGCCGACCGTCCGGCCGGCGCTTTGGTATCTATAAGAGACACGTCGAGTCGGACGGTCCGGACGGAACAGCGTCGAGCGCGTGGCTATTCTACGGCCTCGGTTGAGAATTCAGTCACCGCTCCTCGAGTCTTAGTGAACTTTTTTACTATTTCTCGACTGTTCCTTCGTTCTCGTATCGACTCTTTCTCTACACTGCTGCGCCGCGGGTCGCTGTCCTGGACGTAATGACCAAATAACGTGGCAAGGTTCCCCTTAGTCGGGAAGCTGGATCCTGTATGCTCGCACTAACTTTAAAAAAAGTTAGGGCAGTGTGCTTGTTACTAACTGAGTATCAATTCATGCTGGTTCGGCAGAGACCGTTCCAAAACTTATGTTATAGCGTACGCAGTACGTTTTAAACATACGAAAGGCTAATGGGGAGCGTACTACCTTTTAGGAAGTGCGTTCTTTCTGATTGGAGAATATCAAAAGAACGAACGAATATGTTTCTTACGAGGACGGTACGTTCAGCATGCAGTTTACGTGCTTTTTACCGCTAAGGCATATTCGTTCAACCAACAAACCATTCTTACAGAATGATCCTATGAACAGAATGATCTTAAAATATTCCACACAAACAATCAAACGAACGAAAGAAAGTAAAGAGAGAGTGGCGAAATGAGAGAGAGTAGTGGCGTTCGACGTTACAACGGGAATTAAAAGGGTGTCGTCGAACGTTCACTAAGAACGAA
>NW_027212688.1:20000-22500 GCF_041682495.2 Bombus fervidus | reverse complement strand
CAGACGGAGTGGGTATTCGATCCCTGGGGCTGTACGAGTAAAAACATCTTGATGAAAAGACGGTTGTGTTTCTTTAAGGCACACAGTTTTTCGTTACGCCACCAAGTTTAGGTTTAGGTTTTAATATCTTGGTTCTCTTTTCTCTCCTCTCTCGACTGACTTTGTTCAAAAATATTTTTGCTTTCTCTCAGTCTCGCCAAAAATTCATTTAAGACGACGTCGGGGGCGCGGTCATTCGTGCTTATCGAAGACTAACAAAACGTAGCAGAGGCTGATACAAAAAGAAAAAAAAAATCGGCCACGAAGAAAACTCGCTCTGTGTATCTCGATAACCGCGTCGACGACGACGGTTCTCTCCGCGCTCTTTTAATTCGTATCCTTCTTCTTGCGCTTCGTCCGACTCAGAAACGTTCGTAAAACACGAACGACGGCGGGTTGTCAAGCCAAGAAGGGACAGAGAAGAGACGGAGGTAGTTTTGCGAGTCTCCCGTGAACGCGATAGATTTTTCATATATATTTGTATCGAGAGCATGCGTACGCCGGTCTCCACACGATCCAGCGACGAACGCCGACGAACGTCCAACAATCGCTCGTACGTCGCGTACGAGCCCTCGACCGCTCTTTAATTCGTATTCTTTTGCTTGGCGCTCGTCCTCCGACTCAGAAACGTTCGTTTAAAGATAAAACGAACGACGGCGGGCTGTCGACGAGGCAAGAAAGAACAGAGAGATACGGACCGAGAGCAACGATACGCAACGCAAGCAGTCTTAGGTTTACGTGAGCAACCCTCAGCCAGGCGTGGTCCAGGAATTGTATCCGTGGACCGCAATGTGCGTTCGAAATGTCGATGTTCATGTGTCCTGCAGTTCACACGTTGACGCGCAATTAGCTGCGTTCTTCATCGACCCACGAGCCAAGTGATCCACCGTTCAGGGTAATCGTTTATGCATGGATTTTTGTTTGTGTACTCAGGTTTTTGTACTCTTATTCTCGGTTCGAAAGAAGCCGATATCCGACAAACGTCCGACCAACGGGAATCGAACGCGCGGAAGTCGCCATATGATTGACGACACGAAAATACGTTCGAAAACGAAATCGGACGGACTGCGCGACGACACACGCAGCCCGCCGACCGGGCGTAAAGTGCATTATAATATATAACAACCAACGAGATCGAAGCTCCGTTCGTCAGGAAACGACGGGGATATAACACCCGATTCTGAATCCTCTGTACAGCACACGATCTCGCGAAGAAAGCGCACGGTGGCTAGCCCATGATATATATATATGTTCGTTCCTCTCGTCCAGTTATTCGAAGCAAACAGCCGATATGCATCTCCATCGTTCGGGTAAAAAAAAATCGATGGGACGCGCACGGTCGTAGTCTTCCTCGCGCGGTCGTTTCTTCCCGATAGCCAGAAGCAGAGTTTGAAAAACTCTAGCGACGGAACGAGGCATTAGACTCTCGACAACGAGGATACAGACACGGCCGGCGGTCCCCTCTGAATCGACTTCGGTGGTTCAGGTAAAAATAAAAAAAATCGATGGGACGCGCACGGTCGTCCTTCCTCTTCCTCGCGCGCGGTCTATTCTTCCCGATAGCCAGAAGCAGAGTTTGAAAAACTCTAGCGACGGAACGAGGCATTAGACTCGCGACAACGAAGATAGAGAGACGGCCGGCGGTCCCCTCTGAATCCACTTTGGTCGCTCAGGTAAAAATAAAAAAAAATTCGAAAGGGACGCGCACGGTCGTCCTTCCTCTTCCTCGCGCGGTCTTTTCTTCCCGATAGCCAGAAGCAGAGTTTGAAAAACTCTAGCGACGGAACGAGGCATTAGACTCTCGACAACGAGGATAGAGAGACGGCCGGCGGTCCCCTCCGAACGGATGGCGACAACGACGACTAAAGCGCGAAAAATCGCGACGAAAAGGAACGCATCTCCGTTCAGGTGTATGTGTGTGCGTGCGTTTAAAAAAAATTCGATGGGACTCGCAGCCATCGGCCTCGCGCGGTCGTTTCTTCCCGATAGCCAGAAGCAGAGTTTGAAAAACTCTAGCGACGGAACGAGGCATATGACTCACGACAACGAGGATATGGACAGGCGGTCCCCTCTGAACGGGTCGACGAGACGATGGTAAAAGAGACGAACCGGACGAAACTTCCGTCGATCAGGTAAAAATAAAAAAAAATTCGATGGGACGCGCACGGTCGTCGTCGTCGTCTTCCTCGCGCGGTCGTTTCTTCCCGATAGCCAGAAGCAGAGTTTGAAAAACTCTAGCGACGGAACGAGGCATATGACTCACGACAACGAGGATAGAGAGACGGCCGGCGGTCCCCTCTGAATCGACTTCGGTGGTTCAGGTAAAAATAAAAAAAATCGATGGGACGCGCACGGTCGTCGTTCCTCTTCCTCGCGCGCGGTCTATTCTTCCCGATAGCCAGAAGCAGAGTTTGAAAAACTCTAGCGACGGAACGAGGCATTAGACTCGCGAGGATAGAGA
>NW_027212688.1:10000-15000 GCF_041682495.2 Bombus fervidus | reverse complement strand
TATTTCGGACTTTTCCGCCGGCCGAAATTTTTCTAAGTCCCAACGTACCCGGTCCAGAATGAGACAAAGTTCCAAAGGCCCGGTCGTATCCGTCCGTTTTTTTTTAACCTTCCACGGACGAAATAAACGTTTAATCCCGACGTAAAATACAATAATATAGCGATTTATATAAAAATATTCATACCTCATAACGCTTTTTAACGAAATAACTCGAAAAAACTTTTCGGTCCGAAATTTTTCTAAGTCCCTACGTACCGCTCGAGAATGCGACTAAGTTCCAACGTCCCGGGCGCGATCATACTTTTTTTATATAACTTTTCAGCGACGAAATAAATGCTTAATCCCGATGTAAAACGTCATTTTAAAGCGATTTATGCAAGAATATTCGCACCTTATAACGCTTTTAAGCGAAATAATTCAAAAAAACCTTTCGAATAAAAAATTTTTTTTTAACGTTTTCGGGACCAAATAAACGTTTAATCCCGACGTAAAATATAATAATACAACGATTTATATAAAAATATTAATACCTCATAACGCTTTTTAACGAAATAACTCGAAAAAACTTTTCGGTCGAAAATTTTTCTAAGTCCCTACGTACCGGTGGAGAGTATGACCAAGTCCGACGGCCGAGTCGCGTCGGTCCACTATTTTTTTTTAACGTTTTCGGGACCAAATAAACGTTTAATCCCGACGTAAAATATAATAATATAGCGATTTATATAAAAATATTCGTACCTTATAACGCTTTTTAACGAAATAACTCGAAAAAACTTTTCGGTCGAAAATTTTTCTAAGTCCCTACGTACCGGTGGAGAGTATGACCAAGTCCGACGGGCCGAGTCGCGTCGGTCCACTATTTTTCTTTAACGTTTTCGGGACCAAATAAACGTTTAATCCCGACGTAAAATATAATAATATAGCGATTTATATAAAAATATTCGTACCTTATAACGCTTTTTAACGAAATAACTCGAAAAAACTTTTCGGTCGAAAATTTTTCTAAGTCCCTACGTACCGGTGGAGAGTATGACCAAGTCCGACGGGCCGAGTCGCGTCGGTCCACTATTTTTTTTTAACGTTTTCGGGACCAAATAAACGTTTAATCCCGACGTAAAATATAATAATATAGCGATTTATATAAAAATATTCATACCTTATAACACTTTTAAGCGAAATAACTCGAAAAAACTTTTCGGTCGAAAATTTTTCTAAGTCCCTACGTACCGGTGGAGAGTATGACCAAGTCCGACGGGCCGAGTCGCGTCGGTCCACTATTTTTTTTTAACGTTTTCGGGACCAAATAAACGTTTAATCCCGACGTAAAATATAATAATATAGCGATTTATATAAAAATATTCATACCTTATAACACTTTTAAGCGAAATAACTCGAAAAAACTTTTCGGTCGAAAATTTTTCTAAGTCCCTACGTACCGGTGGAGAGTATGACCAAGTCCGACGGGCCGAGTCGCGTCGGTCCACTATTTTTCTTTAACGTTTTCGGGACCAAATAAACGTTTAATCCCGACGTAAAATATAATAATATAGCGATTTATATAAAAATATTCATACCTTATAACACTTTTAAGCGAAATAACTCGAAAAAACTTTTCGGTCGAAAATTTTTCTAAGTCCCTACGTACCGGTGGAGAGTATGACAAAGTCCGACGGGCCGAGTCGCGTCGGTCCACTATTTTTTTTTAACGTTTTCGGGACCAAATAAACGTTTAATCCCGACGTAAAACTTAATAACATTCCCATTTATATAAAAATATTCGTACCTCATAACGCTTTTTAACGAAATAACTCGAAAAAACTTTTCGGTCCGAAATTTTTCTAAGTCCCTACGTACCGCTCGAGAATGCGACTAAGTTCCAACGTCCCGGGCGCGATCGTACTTTTTTTATATAACTTTCCAGCGACGAAATAAACGCTTAATCCCGATGTAAAACGTCATTTTAAAGCGATTTATGCACAAATATTAGCACCTTGTAACGCTTTTAAGCGAAAAAATTCGAAAAAAACGGTTCGATTAAAAAATTTTTTTAAAGTTCTCGGGACGAAATAAACGCTTAATCCCGACGTAGAAATACATAATATTCCCATTTATATAAAAATATTCATACCTCGTAACGCTTTTAAGCGAGATAACTCGAAATAACTTTTCGGTCCGAAATTTTTCTAAGTCCCTACGTACCGGCCGGGGGATCGACGAAGTGCCAACCTCCCGGTCATGTCGGTCCGGAGGGGGCAATTTTTTAAAAAAATAAAACGAAATCGTTACGTTCGACTAGAATTCGTCGAACCATAACGATTTCTATAAAAATATTCATACCTCGTAACGCTTTTAAGCGAAATAACTCGAAATAACGTTTCGGTCCGAAATTTTTCTAAGTCCCAACGTACCGCTCGAGAATGCGACTAAGTTCCAACGTCTCGGGCGCGATCGTAAATTTTTTACGGCACCTTTCGGGGACGAAATAAACGCTTAATCCCGATGTAAAACGTCATTTTAAAGCGATTTATGCAAGAATATTCGCACCTTATAACGCTTTTAAGCGAAAAAATTCGAAAAAACGGTTCGATTAAAAATTTTTTTTTAACGTTGTCGGGACGAAATAAACGCTTAATCCCGACGTAGAAATACGTAATATTGCTATTTATGTAAAAATATATACGCATCATAACGCTTTTAAGCGAGATAACTCGAAATAACTTTTCGGTCCGGAATTTTTCTAAGTCCCTACGTCCCGGCCGGGGGATCGACGAAGTGCCAACCGCCCGGTCATGTCGGTCCGGAGGGGGCAATTTTTTAAAAAAATAAAACGAAATCGTTACGTTCGACTAGAATTCGTCGAACCATAACGATTTCTATAAAAATATTCATACCTCGTAACGCTTTTTAACGAAATAACTCGAAAAAACTTTTCGGTCCGAAATTTTTCTAAGTCCCAACGTACCGGTCGAGAATGCGACTAAGTTCCAACGTCCCGGGCGCGATCATACTTTTTTTATATAACTTTCCAGCGACGAAATAAACGCTTAATCCCGACGTAAAACGTCATTCTAAAGCGATTTATGCAAGAATATTCGTACCTTGTAACGCTTTTAAGCGAAAAAATTCGAAAAAACGGTTCGATTAAAAAATTTTTTTTAAAGTTCTCGGGACGAAATAAACGCTTAATCCCGACGTAGAAATACATAATATTGCCATTTATATAAAAATATTCATACCTCGTAACGCTTTTTAGCGAGATAACTCGAAATAACTTTTTGGACCGGAATTTTTCTAAGTCCCTACGTACCGGCCGGGGGATCGACGAAGTGCCAACCGCCCGGTCATGTCGGTCCGGAGGGGGCAATTTTTTAAAAAAATAAAACGAAATCGTTACAGTCGACTAGAATTCGTCGAACCATAACGATTTCTATAAAAATATTCATACCTTATAACGCTTTTAAGCGAAATAACTCGAAATAACTTTTCGGTCGAAAATTTTTCTAAGTCCCTACGTACCGGTCGAGAATGCGACTAAGTTCCAACGTCCCGGGCGCGATCATACTTTTTTTATATAACTTTCCAGCGACGAAATAAACGCTTAATCCCGATGTAAAACGTCATTCTAAAGCGATTTATGCACAAATATTAGCACCTTGTAACGCTTTTAAGCGAAAAAATTCGAAAAAACGGTTCGATTAAAAATTTTTTTTTAACGTTCTCGGGACGAAATAAACGCTTAATCCCGACGTAGGAATACATGATATTCCCATTTATGTAAAAATATATACGCATCACAACGCTTTTAAGCGAAATAACTGGAAATAACCGTTCGGTACGAAAATTTTTCAAAGTCAGACGGGCTCTCGAGCGTTGCTCGCTCGCTGCGCTCGCTCGAAAAAAAAACTAGCCCAACCCAAAACCAATCCCTTTTTCGCGTTCGTTCCTCGATTTCTCTTGAAATCGGAGAAACTCGCGGGATCGGTTTTGGGTTGGGCTAGTATAAGTTCGAGCGAGCGCAGCGAGCGAGCAACGATCGCGACCGTTACTTCGTACGTCCACGGTATATTTTCGTTACGTTAATTTTTCGTTACTTTCGTCTCGTTTCTTGGATCGATCGAGAGCGGTTTGGTCGATGGTGAAAGAAGGAAAAAACGAGAGAACGAAAAGTAAAAGAGGAGCGAGCGCGCGTCTCGCCCTTGCGAATTACGTCGTCGTATTTTCGTACGTACGTACGTACCTTAAGAATATCGTACGTACCCCGGCGCTGACCCGCGATGCGGGGGGTTGGGGGGGGGGGAGTGGCGCCCGGGCACGCCCTCGAGACGTTATCTCTATTGGATTTAAAGGAAAAAAAAATCGCTACGTACGACCATCGTTCGCATCGACGGCCGTACGTAGCGAAATTGTGTTTGGAATTAAATTGTCGATTCCAGCGGAGTATTGGTTTTTGCTTGAAAACGACAAAGTCCAGCGGCGTATTGCTTTTGAATCGCACTCGACGAAAATTGATTTAAAGGAAAAAAAATCGCTACGTACGACCATCTAAGGCCGTACGCAGCGAAATTCCTTTTTCAAGCGCACGCGACAAAGTCCAGCGGCGTATTGCTTTTTCAA
Source organism: Bombus fervidus (assembly GCF_041682495.2). Lineage (NCBI taxonomy): Eukaryota > Metazoa > Arthropoda > Insecta > Hymenoptera > Apidae > Bombus > Bombus fervidus. Next base: position 10,386 of record NW_027212688.1, on the reverse strand, counting down.
GCATACTTAAAAAATTCAAAGTCCAGCGGCGTATTGCTTTCGCTGGCATATAAAAATTCAAAGTCCAGCGGCGTATTGCTTTCGCCGGCATATAAAAATTCAAAGTCCAGCGGCGTATTGCTTTCGCTGGCATATAAAAATTCAAAGTCCAGCGGCGTATTGCTTTCGCCGGCATATAAAAATTCAAAGTCCAGCGGCGTATTGCTTTCGCTGGCATATGAAAATTCAAAGTCCAGCGGCGTATTGCTTTCGCTGGCATATAAAAATTCAAAGTCCAGCGGCGTATTGCTTTTGCCGGCATATAAAAAAATTCAAAGTCCAGCGGCGTATTGCTTTCGCTGGCATATAAAAATTCAAAGTCCAGCGGCGTATTGCTTTTTCAAGCA
>NW_027212688.1:0-5000 GCF_041682495.2 Bombus fervidus | reverse complement strand
TTAAATTCAGCGGGTGATCTCGCCTACTCTGAGGTCGCTTCAACGTCACGACACGGTGACAATTTTTTTTTTCAAAGAAAAAAAAATTTCGTGCCATGTGGGCGCGATTCGAGAAAAGCAAGACGGTTTGATAACAATGCGACAGAGGGTCTTTATTTTTATTTCTCTCTCCGAGAATCGCCTCAAAGAGAAAAAAAAATAAAAAAAAAAAATTAATTCGAATAGAATCGAGAACCTTATATTCTATCTCGATCGAGAAACGTTTTATGCATCTCGCCAAAGTGCCTTTTAAACTTCGTTCGTCGTATCATGTTCGAGCTAAGACTCACGCAAGACACCCGTAACGATCTCCGGTTTTTAACGCCCGTCCTCTTTGTATAATATATATATATATATATACACGTGTTATGTATAATATATCTCCCGTAGCCGTTTCTCTCTTCTCGACGATTCCAGCGGTTCCTTGTTTTCGCCTGTTATTGCTGGCACAGAGATCGAACACGCGACATGTATATAACATATCGGTTTCTTTGCTCTGTACCAACGACGAAAACGCACGGGAACTCACGCAAGTGGAAAAGCGAGCGCGAGACGTACACAACGGGGTGAATTTATTACTCGGGGACTGGACGACCGGCGATACGTTAGGATGCGCGGTCCAGCGATAGACGACGAAGAGACATGGGATGACCAACGATCTCTTTTTCTCTAATACTCGGAGCGCCGAATCGCCTTAAAGCAAAAAAAAATCACACGCGCGTACGTCGTACGTACGGCGCGTGTATACCTCGTCTCTAATCAAGTTTCGTTAGTCTTTCTCGAGCCTCGCCAAAGAGGATCGTTCTCTTCCTCTGCGCGATCTCTCCGTGCCAATGTCAGAGATTATTCTCTTTCGCACGACGACGAAAACGACTATTTTCGACGATCCGAACAACTTTGTAACGGACTCACATGCACATCTTAAAATCGAGTACAGAAACGTTGCGCAACACCGTGAGCTTTTCTCTTCTTCGTCACCCTTAAATATAGCCGATCGTAGACGCACGCTAGATCGTAACACACTTTTCGTTGATTTCCGACGAACGTGGCTTTGGGCCAGGCGCGCGGGCAGAGAGATACGCGACCGACGGGGAAAAATTCGTCCCGATACATGTACGCGTACTCTCCGATCTCCGCGCAACGCTGGGGATCATCTCCCTAAGTCATCAGCGTTCGAAGAAATCTCGTGTGTCCGTTCCCGGATCTACGGCTTTCTCTGGGTTCGCGAAGAACAGAAAAAAGCACAGAGGATGAAAAACGCAACGACGACCCATCGATGCGACGGTCCTCGTTGTCTTCTCGTCAGTCGTCTCGCGCCTGCAGAATACATCTCTGCCGCACGAACAGACGGAGTGGGTATTCGATCCCTGGGGCTGTACGAGTAAAAACATCTTGATGAAAAGACGGTTGTGTTTCTTTAAGGCACACAGTTTTTCGTTACGCCACCAAGTTTAGGTTTAGGTTTTAATATCTTGGTTCTCTTTTCTCTCCTCTCTCGACTGACTTTGTTCAAAAATATTTTTGCTTTCTCTCAGTCTCGCCAAAAATTCATTTAAGACGACGTCGGGGGCGCGGTCATTCGTGCTTATCGAAGACTAACAAAACGTAGCAGAGGCTGATACAAAAAGAAAAAAAAAATCGGCCACGAAGAAAACTCGCTCTGTGTATCTCGATAACCGCGTCGACGACGACGGTTCTCTCCGCGCTCTTTTAATTCGTATCCTTCTTCTTGCGCTTCGTCCGACTCAGAAACGTTCGTAAAACACGAACGACGGCGGGTTGTCAAGCCAAGAAGGGACAGAGAAGAGACGGAGGTAGTTTTGCGAGTCTCCCGTGAACGCGATAGATTTTTCATATATATTTGTATCGAGAGCATGCGTACGCCGGTCTCCACACGATCCAGCGACGAACGCCGACGAACGTCCAACAATCGCTCGTACGTCGCGTACGAGCCCTCGACCGCTCTTTAATTCGTATTCTTTTGCTTGGCGCTCGTCCTCCGACTCAGAAACGTTCGTTTAAAGATAAAACGAACGACGGCGGGCTGTCGACGAGGCAAGAAAGAACAGAGAGATACGGACCGAGAGCAACGATACGCAACGCAAGCAGTCTTAGGTTTACGTGAGCAACCCTCAGCCAGGCGTGGTCCAGGAATTGTATCCGTGGACCGCAATGTGCGTTCGAAATGTCGATGTTCATGTGTCCTGCAGTTCACACGTTGACGCGCAATTAGCTGCGTTCTTCATCGACCCACGAGCCAAGTGATCCACCGTTCAGGGTAATCGTTTATGCATGGATTTTTGTTTGTGTACTCAGGTTTTTGTACTCTTATTCTCGGTTCGAAAGAAGCCGATATCCGACAAACGTCCGACCAACGGGAATCGAACGCGCGGAAGTCGCCATATGATTGACGACACGAAAATACGTTCGAAAACGAAATCGGACGGACTGCGCGACGACACACGCAGCCCGCCGACCGGGCGTAAAGTGCATTATAATATATAACAACCAACGAGATCGAAGCTCCGTTCGTCAGGAAACGACGGGGATATAACACCCGATTCTGAATCCTCTGTACAGCACACGATCTCGCGAAGAAAGCGCACGGTGGCTAGCCCATGATATATATATATGTTCGTTCCTCTCGTCCAGTTATTCGAAGCAAACAGCCGATATGCATCTCCATCGTTCGGGTAAAAAAAAATCGATGGGACGCGCACGGTCGTAGTCTTCCTCGCGCGGTCGTTTCTTCCCGATAGCCAGAAGCAGAGTTTGAAAAACTCTAGCGACGGAACGAGGCATTAGACTCTCGACAACGAGGATACAGACACGGCCGGCGGTCCCCTCTGAATCGACTTCGGTGGTTCAGGTAAAAATAAAAAAAATCGATGGGACGCGCACGGTCGTCCTTCCTCTTCCTCGCGCGCGGTCTATTCTTCCCGATAGCCAGAAGCAGAGTTTGAAAAACTCTAGCGACGGAACGAGGCATTAGACTCGCGACAACGAAGATAGAGAGACGGCCGGCGGTCCCCTCTGAATCCACTTTGGTCGCTCAGGTAAAAATAAAAAAAAATTCGAAAGGGACGCGCACGGTCGTCCTTCCTCTTCCTCGCGCGGTCTTTTCTTCCCGATAGCCAGAAGCAGAGTTTGAAAAACTCTAGCGACGGAACGAGGCATTAGACTCTCGACAACGAGGATAGAGAGACGGCCGGCGGTCCCCTCCGAACGGATGGCGACAACGACGACTAAAGCGCGAAAAATCGCGACGAAAAGGAACGCATCTCCGTTCAGGTGTATGTGTGTGCGTGCGTTTAAAAAAAATTCGATGGGACTCGCAGCCATCGGCCTCGCGCGGTCGTTTCTTCCCGATAGCCAGAAGCAGAGTTTGAAAAACTCTAGCGACGGAACGAGGCATATGACTCACGACAACGAGGATATGGACAGGCGGTCCCCTCTGAACGGGTCGACGAGACGATGGTAAAAGAGACGAACCGGACGAAACTTCCGTCGATCAGGTAAAAATAAAAAAAAATTCGATGGGACGCGCACGGTCGTCGTCGTCGTCTTCCTCGCGCGGTCGTTTCTTCCCGATAGCCAGAAGCAGAGTTTGAAAAACTCTAGCGACGGAACGAGGCATATGACTCACGACAACGAGGATAGAGAGACGGCCGGCGGTCCCCTCTGAATCGACTTCGGTGGTTCAGGTAAAAATAAAAAAAATCGATGGGACGCGCACGGTCGTCGTTCCTCTTCCTCGCGCGCGGTCTATTCTTCCCGATAGCCAGAAGCAGAGTTTGAAAAACTCTAGCGACGGAACGAGGCATTAGACTCGCGAGGATAGAGAGACGGCCGGCGGTCCCCTCCGAACCAACTTCGTCTAGTTAAGAATCGTTATACTCTTTACCATCACTCGCACTGGTATATATCTTTTCGGGCCAACATCCACGCAATGCGTTTTCGTTCTAGGTTACCCGATCCACGAGTACGAACGTACAACGTGGTTTCGTTTTGTCGAACATCGTATATCGTTCGCCGTTGAAACGAACGACAACGAAACGACATAGGAAGAACGAACGCCCTTTGGGTAGGAAGCACGTTTCGAGGAACGACGAGAGTTTGGAGAGACGCGCGAGATAGCTGGAGACGCGCAGATATAGGTATCCATGGATCTTCGAAGAGAACCTTCGAAGATATATAATTCGGTATCCTATTTTTCTGCGGCTCGCTATTCGCGTTCTTTCGCTCTCGTCGACGACTCGTTATAGACGCTTCGTTCGATCCCAAAGAGCAGTCTTCCTTATGTCCCGTTGCTAGGAGGTGAGGCCTACGCAACGCAACTACGAAATATAGAAGAGGTGTGAGCAGTGATCTCTCCGACACGAGGCACTTTAGAGATTTTAGTTTATATATTATATTGTTCGTTCGTTGGATTTCCACGATGCAAATACGAAATACGAGATCGTGACGGCGGGTCTTTCTGTGTACGACCTCACGCAGGCGCCTCGATCGCATTTCTCATTACACGTGGTTTCCACTGTAACTTTTAGTTTTTTCGATATGTGTTCAGCTCAAGTTCCCTCACATATCGTTATTATTATTATTATTATTATTATTAATAGTAGCGGTTTCGTGTTATAGGATTCGGAGACGGCGGGTCTTTCTGTGTACGACCTCACGCAAGCGCCTCGAGAATCTTTTTAAGTTTTCCGTGTGTTATATTATTCGGAGACGGCGGGTCTTTCTGTTTACGACCTCACGCAGGCGCCTCGAGAATATTTTTAAGTTTTTCGTTTGTTATAATATTATTCGGAGACGGCGGGTCTTTCTGTGTACGACCTCACGCAGGCGCCTCGAATTATTCGTGTAAAAGTATATCTCTTCATCCCGATGATCGAGAGAGAGTGCCACACTCTTCGTATAGTTTCGTAACTGGAGCGTCTCCCACCTCCTTATTGTAAAAA
>NW_027212687.1:22500-30814 GCF_041682495.2 Bombus fervidus | reverse complement strand
CTCGTTGTTTCAACGTGTTCTAATCGATTAAGAACGTGGTTTTTGTCCGTATTCGTTAAAAGAGGTGGTTTACTGATGCGATTTGAAAAAAAAAAAAAAAATTAAATTTTTCGATAAAAACTCGTTTAAAATATTAAAATAAGCGGTGCGTTAAAATATCTCGACGATAGGACGTTTTATAAGGGTACTTTATTGGAACAAAGTGGTCGAGCGTTTCAGAGACTAAGTCCGACGGTACGTTGGGACTTAGAAAAATTTCGGCGGCGGAAAAGTCCGAAAAGCTTATTTCGAGTTATTTCGTTAAAAAGCGTTATAAGGTATAAATATTTTTGCAGAAACGGTTATATCTCTATTAAATACAACTGGATTAAACGTTTTTTTCGAATTTTTTAAAAATTAGTGTCCGTCGAACTGACACGACTGCGATATTTGTTTAATTTTTTCGTTAATTAACGTTGCAAGGTATATATTTTTTTGCATATTTCTCGTTGTTTTAACGTGTTCTAATCGATTAAGAACGTGGTTTTTGTCCGTATTCGTTAAAAGAGGTGGTTTACTGATGCGATTTTGAAAAAAAAAAAAAAAATTAAATTTTTCGATAAAAACTCGTTTGAAATATTAAAATAAGCGGTGCGTTAAAATATCTCGACGATAGGATGTTTTCTAAGGGTAGTTTATTCGAAAAAAGTGGTCGAGCGTTTCAGAGACTAAGTCCGACGGTACGCTCTAACGGAGGTTTTACATGGTAAGCGCCCGGCCGCTGGCCCGGCCGGCGCCGACCGTCCGGCCGGCGCTTTGGTATCTATAAGAGACACGTCGAGTCGGACGGTCCGGACGGAACAGCGTCGAGCGCGTGGCTATTCTACGGCCTCGGTTGAGAATTCAGTCACCGCTCCTCGAGTCTTAGTGAACTTTTTTACTATTTCTCGACTGTTCCTTCGTTCTCGTATCGACTCTTTCTCTACACTGCTGCGCCGCGGGTCGCTGTCCTGGACGTAATGACCAAATAACGTGGCAAGGTTCCCCTTAGTCGGGAAGCTGGATCCTGTATGCTCGCACTAACTTTAAAAAAAGTTAGGGCAGTGTGCTTGTTACTAACTGAGTATCAATTCATGCTGGTTCGGCAGAGACCGTTCCAAAACTTATGTTATAGCGTACGCAGTACGTTTTAAACATACGAAAGGCTAATGGGGAGCGTACTACCTTTTAGGAAGTGCGTTCTTTCTGATTGGAGAATATCAAAAGAACGAACGAATATGTTTCTTACGAGGACGGTACGTTCAGCATGCAGTTTACGTGCTTTTTACCGCTAAGGCATATTCGTTCAACCAACAAACCATTCTTACAGAATGATCCTATGAACAGAATGATCTTAAAATATTCCACACAAACAATCAAACGAACGAAAGAAAGTAAAGAGAGAGTGGCGAAATGAGAGAGAGTAGTGGCGTTCGACGTTACAACGGGAATTAAAAGGGTGTCGTCGAACGTTCACTAAGAACGAAAAGTCTCGTCGTACGGTGTTACGGACCCACCTACGACACTCTGAGGCTATTTTAAAATGAGAGTCTTTTGACTCTAATATATATATATATATAAAATACAAAGTTCCCTGGTTGATCCTGCCAGTAGTCATATGCTTGTCTCAAAGATTAAGCCATGCATGTCTCAGTACATGCCGCATTAAGGTGAAACCGCGAATGGCTCATTAAATCAGTTATGGTTTCTTAGATCATACTTAAACTTACTTGGATAACTGTGGTAATTCTAGAGCTAATACATGCAAACAGATTCGTACCAGAGATGGTACGAATGCTTTTATTAGATCAAAACCAATCGGTGGCGGATGGCTCGTCCGTTCGTCCATCGTTTGTTTTGGTGACTCTGAATAACTTTGTGCTGATCGCATGGTCATCTAGCACCGGCGACGCATCTTTCAAATGTCTGCCTTATCAACTGTCGATGGTAGGTTCTGCGCCTACCATGGTTGTAACGGGTAACGGGGAATCAGGGTTCGATTCCGGAGAGGGAGCCTGAGAAACAGCTACCACATCCAAGGAAGGCAGCAGGCGCGCAAATTACCCACTCCCGGCACGGGGAGGTAGTGACGAAAAATAACGATACGGGACTCATCCGAGGCCCCGTAATCGGAATGAGTACACTTTAAATCCTTTAACGAGGACCAATTGGAGGGCAAGTCTGGTGCCAGCAGCCGCGGTAATTCCAGCTCCAATAGCGTATATTAAAGTTGTTGCGGTTAAAAAGCTCGTAGTTGAATCTGTGTGTCACAGTGTCGGTTCACCGCTCGCGGTGTTTAACTGGCATTATGTGGTACGTCCTATCGGTGGGCTTAGCTCCTCGCGGGGCGGTCCAACTAATATCCCATCGCGGTGCTCTTCACTGAGTGTCGAGGTGGGCCGATACGTTTACTTTGAACAAATTAGAGTGCTTAAAGCAGGCTACCTTCGCCTGAATACTGTGTGCATGGAATAATGGAATAGGACCTCGGTTCTATTTTGTTGGTTTTCGGAGCCCCGAGGTAATGATTAATAGGGACAGATGGGGGCATTCGTATTGCGACGTTAGAGGTGAAATTCTTGGATCGTCGCAAGACGGACAGAAGCGAAAGCATTTGCCAAAAATGTTTTCATTAATCAAGAACGAAAGTTAGAGGTTCGAAGGCGATCAGATACCGCCCTAGTTCTAACCATAAACGATGCCAGCCAGCGATCCGCCGAAGTTCCTCCGATGACTCGGCGGGCAGCTTCCGGGAAACCAAAGCTTTTGGGTTCCGGGGGAAGTATGGTTGCAAAGCTGAAACTTAAAGGAATTGACGGAAGGGCACCACCAGGAGTGGAGCCTGCGGCTTAATTTGACTCAACACGGGAAACCTCACCAGGCCCGGACACCGGAAGGATTGACAGATTGATAGCTCTTTCTTGATTCGGTGGGTGGTGGTGCATGGCCGTTCTTAGTTGGTGGAGCGATTTGTCTGGTTAATTCCGATAACGAACGAGACTCTAGCCTGCTAAATAGACGTAAATTATGGTATCTCGAAGGCCCCCGGCTTCGGTCGGCGGGTTTTTACTACCAACGTACAAACAAATCTTCTTAGAGGAACAGGCGGCTTCTAGCCGCACGAGATTGAGCAATAACAGGTCTGTGATGCCCTTAGATGTTCTGGGCCGCACGCGCGCTACACTGAAGGAATCAGCGTGTTTTCCCTGGCCGAAAGGCCCGGGTAACCCGCTGAACCTCCTTCGTGCTAGGGATTGGGGCTTGCAATTATTCCCCATGAACGAGGAATTCCCAGTAAGCGCGAGTCATAAGCTCGCGTTGATTACGTCCCTGCCCTTTGTACACACCGCCCGTCGCTACTACCGATTGAATGATTTAGTGAGGTCTTCGGACTGGTGCGCGGCCAATGTGATAAGCATTGCCGATGTTACCGGGAAGATGACCAAACTTGATCATTTAGAGGAAGTAAAAGTCGTAACAAGGTTTCCGTAGGTGAACCTGCGGAAGGATCATTAACGAAAAATACAAAAACACAAAGAATATATTTGACTTGAACACTGTATAATAAAATATATATAATATCGTCGGTAAGGAGCCGTACTCCTCCTATATCGACACAAAGTATATACGACGTATTAACAAGCTATATACTTTGACAAAAGCCAAATTTTTTACAATAAGGAGGTGGGAGACGCTCCAGTTACGAAACTATACGAAGAGTGTGGCACTCTCTCTCGATCATCGGGATGAAGAGATATACTTTTACACGAATAATTCGAGGCGCCTGCGTGAGGTCGTACACAGAAAGACCCGCCGTCTCCGAATAATATTATAACAAACGAAAAACTTAAAAATATTCTCGAGGCGCCTGCGTGAGGTCGTAAACAGAAAGACCCGCCGTCTCCGAATAATATAACACACGGAAAACTTAAAAAGATTCTCGAGGCGCTTGCGTGAGGTCGTACACAGAAAGACCCGCCGTCTCCGAATCCTATAACACGAAACCGCTACTATTAATAATAATAATAATAATAATAATAACGATATGTGAGGGAACTTGAGCTGAACACATATCGAAAAAACTAAAAGTTACAGTGGAAACCACGTGTAATGAGAAATGCGATCGAGGCGCCTGCGTGAGGTCGTACACAGAAAGACCCGCCGTCACGATCTCGTATTTCGTATTTGCATCGTGGAAATCCAACGAACGAACAATATAATATATAAACTAAAATCTCTAAAGTGCCTCGTGTCGGAGAGATCACTGCTCACACCTCTTCTATATTTCGTAGTTGCGTTGCGTAGGCCTCACCTCCTAGCAACGGGACATAAGGAAGACTGCTCTTTGGGATCGAACGAAGCGTCTATAACGAGTCGTCGACGAGAGCGAAAGAACGCGAATAGCGAGCCGCAGAAAAATAGGATACCGAATTATATATCTTCGAAGGTTCTCTTCGAAGATCCATGGATACCTATATCTGCGCGTCTCCAGCTATCTCGCGCGTCTCTCCAAACTCTCGTCGTTCCTCGAAACGTGCTTCCTACCCAAAGGGCGTTCGTTCTTCCTATGTCGTTTCGTTGTCGTTCGTTTCAACGGCGAACGATATACGATGTTCGACAAAACGAAACCACGTTGTACGTTCGTACTCGTGGATCGGGTAACCTAGAACGAAAACGCATTGCGTGGATGTTGGCCCGAAAAGATATATACCAGTGCGAGTGATGGTAAAGAGTATAACGATTCTTAACTAGACGAAGTTGGTTCGGAGGGGACCGCCGGCCGTCTCTCTATCCTCGCGAGTCTAATGCCTCGTTCCGTCGCTAGAGTTTTTCAAACTCTGCTTCTGGCTATCGGGAAGAATAGACCGCGCGCGAGGAAGAGGAACGACGACCGTGCGCGTCCCATCGATTTTTTTTATTTTTACCTGAACCACCGAAGTCGATTCAGAGGGGACCGCCGGCCGTCTCTCTATCCTCGTTGTCGTGAGTCATATGCCTCGTTCCGTCGCTAGAGTTTTTCAAACTCTGCTTCTGGCTATCGGGAAGAAACGACCGCGCGAGGAAGACGACGACGACGACCGTGCGCGTCCCATCGAATTTTTTTTTATTTTTACCTGATCGACGGAAGTTTCGTCCGGTTCGTCTCTTTTACCATCGTCTCGTCGACCCGTTCAGAGGGGACCGCCTGTCCATATCCTCGTTGTCGTGAGTCATATGCCTCGTTCCGTCGCTAGAGTTTTTCAAACTCTGCTTCTGGCTATCGGGAAGAAACGACCGCGCGAGGCCGATGGCTGCGAGTCCCATCGAATTTTTTTTAAACGCACGCACACACATACACCTGAACGGAGATGCGTTCCTTTTCGTCGCGATTTTTCGCGCTTTAGTCGTCGTTGTCGCCATCCGTTCGGAGGGGACCGCCGGCCGTCTCTCTATCCTCGTTGTCGAGAGTCTAATGCCTCGTTCCGTCGCTAGAGTTTTTCAAACTCTGCTTCTGGCTATCGGGAAGAAAAGACCGCGCGAGGAAGAGGAAGGACGACCGTGCGCGTCCCTTTCGAATTTTTTTTTATTTTTACCTGAGCGACCAAAGTGGATTCAGAGGGGACCGCCGGCCGTCTCTCTATCTTCGTTGTCGCGAGTCTAATGCCTCGTTCCGTCGCTAGAGTTTTTCAAACTCTGCTTCTGGCTATCGGGAAGAATAGACCGCGCGCGAGGAAGAGGAAGGACGACCGTGCGCGTCCCATCGATTTTTTTTATTTTTACCTGAACCACCGAAGTCGATTCAGAGGGGACCGCCGGCCGTGTCTGTATCCTCGTTGTCGAGAGTCTAATGCCTCGTTCCGTCGCTAGAGTTTTTCAAACTCTGCTTCTGGCTATCGGGAAGAAACGACCGCGCGAGGAAGACTACGACCGTGCGCGTCCCATCGATTTTTTTTTACCCGAACGATGGAGATGCATATCGGCTGTTTGCTTCGAATAACTGGACGAGAGGAACGAACATATATATATATCATGGGCTAGCCACCGTGCGCTTTCTTCGCGAGATCGTGTGCTGTACAGAGGATTCAGAATCGGGTGTTATATCCCCGTCGTTTCCTGACGAACGGAGCTTCGATCTCGTTGGTTGTTATATATTATAATGCACTTTACGCCCGGTCGGCGGGCTGCGTGTGTCGTCGCGCAGTCCGTCCGATTTCGTTTTCGAACGTATTTTCGTGTCGTCAATCATATGGCGACTTCCGCGCGTTCGATTCCCGTTGGTCGGACGTTTGTCGGATATCGGCTTCTTTCGAACCGAGAATAAGAGTACAAAAACCTGAGTACACAAACAAAAATCCATGCATAAACGATTACCCTGAACGGTGGATCACTTGGCTCGTGGGTCGATGAAGAACGCAGCTAATTGCGCGTCAACGTGTGAACTGCAGGACACATGAACATCGACATTTCGAACGCACATTGCGGTCCACGGATACAATTCCTGGACCACGCCTGGCTGAGGGTTGCTCACGTAAACCTAAGACTGCTTGCGTTGCGTATCGTTGCTCTCGGTCCGTATCTCTCTGTTCTTTCTTGCCTCGTCGACAGCCCGCCGTCGTTCGTTTTATCTTTAAACGAACGTTTCTGAGTCGGAGGACGAGCGCCAAGCAAAAGAATACGAATTAAAGAGCGGTCGAGGGCTCGTACGCGACGTACGAGCGATTGTTGGACGTTCGTCGGCGTTCGTCGCTGGATCGTGTGGAGACCGGCGTACGCATGCTCTCGATACAAATATATATGAAAAATCTATCGCGTTCACGGGAGACTCGCAAAACTACCTCCGTCTCTTCTCTGTCCCTTCTTGGCTTGACAACCCGCCGTCGTTCGTGTTTTACGAACGTTTCTGAGTCGGACGAAGCGCAAGAAGAAGGATACGAATTAAAAGAGCGCGGAGAGAACCGTCGTCGTCGACGCGGTTATCGAGATACACAGAGCGAGTTTTCTTCGTGGCCGATTTTTTTTTTCTTTTTGTATCAGCCTCTGCTACGTTTTGTTAGTCTTCGATAAGCACGAATGACCGCGCCCCCGACGTCGTCTTAAATGAATTTTTGGCGAGACTGAGAGAAAGCAAAAATATTTTTGAACAAAGTCAGTCGAGAGAGGAGAGAAAAGAGAACCAAGATATTAAAACCTAAACCTAAACTTGGTGGCGTAACGAAAAACTGTGTGCCTTAAAGAAACACAACCGTCTTTTCATCAAGATGTTTTTACTCGTACAGCCCCAGGGATCGAATACCCACTCCGTCTGTTCGTGCGGCAGAGATGTATTCTGCAGGCGCGAGACGACTGACGAGAAGACAACGAGGACCGTCGCATCGATGGGTCGTCGTTGCGTTTTTCATCCTCTGTGCTTTTTTCTGTTCTTCGCGAACCCAGAGAAAGCCGTAGATCCGGGAACGGACACACGAGATTTCTTCGAACGCTGATGACTTAGGGAGATGATCCCCAGCGTTGCGCGGAGATCGGAGAGTACGCGTACATGTATCGGGACGAATTTTTCCCCGTCGGTCGCGTATCTCTCTGCCCGCGCGCCTGGCCCAAAGCCACGTTCGTCGGAAATCAACGAAAAGTGTGTTACGATCTAGCGTGCGTCTACGATCGGCTATATTTAAGGGTGACGAAGAAGAGAAAAGCTCACGGTGTTGCGCAACGTTTCTGTACTCGATTTTAAGATGTGCATGTGAGTCCGTTACAAAGTTGTTCGGATCGTCGAAAATAGTCGTTTTCGTCGTCGTGCGAAAGAGAATAATCTCTGACATTGGCACGGAGAGATCGCGCAGAGGAAGAGAACGATCCTCTTTGGCGAGGCTCGAGAAAGACTAACGAAACTTGATTAGAGACGAGGTATACACGCGCCGTACGTACGACGTACGCGCGTGTGATTTTTTTTTGCTTTAAGGCGATTCGGCGCTCCGAGTATTAGAGAAAAAGAGATCGTTGGTCATCCCATGTCTCTTCGTCGTCTATCGCTGGACCGCGCATCCTAACGTATCGCCGGTCGTCCAGTCCCCGAGTAATAAATTCACCCCGTTGTGTACGTCTCGCGCTCGCTTTTCCACTTGCGTGAGTTCCCGTGCGTTTTCGTCGTTGGTACAGAGCAAAGAAACCGATATGTTATATACATGTCGCGTGTTCGATCTCTGTGCCAGCAATAACAGGCGAAAACAAGGAACCGCTGGAATCGTCGAGAAGAGAGAAACGGCTACGGGAGATATATTATACATAACACGTGTATATATATATATATATATTATACAAA
>NW_027212687.1:2500-15000 GCF_041682495.2 Bombus fervidus | reverse complement strand
AAATCGTTATGGTTCGACGAATTCTAGTCGAACGTAACGATTTCGTTTTATTTTTTTAAAAAATTGCCCCCTCCGGACCGACATGACCGGGCGGTTGGCACTTCGTCGATCCCCCGGCCGGGACGTAGGGACTTAGAAAAATTCCGGACCGAAAAGTTATTTCGAGTTATCTCGCTTAAAAGCGTTATGATGCGTATATATTTTTACATAAATAGCAATATTACGTATTTCTACGTCGGGATTAAGCGTTTATTTCGTCCCGACAACGTTAAAAAAAAATTTTTAATCGAACCGTTTTTTCGAATTTTTTCGCTTAAAAGCGTTATAAGGTGCGAATATTCTTGCATAAATCGCTTTAAAATGACGTTTTACATCGGGATTAAGCGTTTATTTCGTCCCCGAAAGGTGCCGTAAAAAATTTACGATCGCGCCCGAGACGTTGGAACTTAGTCGCATTCTCGAGCGGTACGTTGGGACTTAGAAAAATTTCGGACCGAAACGTTATTTCGAGTTATTTCGCTTAAAAGCGTTACGAGGTATGAATATTTTTATAGAAATCGTTATGGTTCGACGAATTCTAGTCGAACGTAACGATTTCGTTTTATTTTTTTAAAAAATTGCCCCCTCCGGACCGACATGACCGGGAGGTTGGCACTTCGTCGATCCCCCGGCCGGTACGTAGGGACTTAGAAAAATTTCGGACCGAAAAGTTATTTCGAGTTATCTCGCTTAAAAGCGTTACGAGGTATGAATATTTTTATATAAATGGGAATATTATGTATTTCTACGTCGGGATTAAGCGTTTATTTCGTCCCGAGAACTTTAAAAAAAATTTTTTAATCGAACCGTTTTTTCGAATTTTTTCGCTTAAAAGCGTTACAAGGTGCTAATATTTGTGCATAAATCGCTTTAAAATGACGTTTTACATCGGGATTAAGCGTTTATTTCGTCGCTGGAAAGTTATATAAAAAAAGTACGATCGCGCCCGGGACGTTGGAACTTAGTCGCATTCTCGAGCGGTACGTAGGGACTTAGAAAAATTTCGGACCGAAAAGTTTTTTCGAGTTATTTCGTTAAAAAGCGTTATGAGGTACGAATATTTTTATATAAATGGGAATGTTATTAAGTTTTACGTCGGGATTAAACGTTTATTTGGTCCCGAAAACGTTAAAAAAAAATAGTGGACCGACGCGACTCGGCCCGTCGGACTTTGTCATACTCTCCACCGGTACGTAGGGACTTAGAAAAATTTTCGACCGAAAAGTTTTTTCGAGTTATTTCGCTTAAAAGTGTTATAAGGTATGAATATTTTTATATAAATCGCTATATTATTATATTTTACGTCGGGATTAAACGTTTATTTGGTCCCGAAAACGTTAAAGAAAAATAGTGGACCGACGCGACTCGGCCCGTCGGACTTGGTCATACTCTCCACCGGTACGTAGGGACTTAGAAAAATTTTCGACCGAAAAGTTTTTTCGAGTTATTTCGCTTAAAAGTGTTATAAGGTATGAATATTTTTATATAAATCGCTATATTATTATATTTTACGTCGGGATTAAACGTTTATTTGGTCCCGAAAACGTTAAAAAAAAATAGTGGACCGACGCGACTCGGCCCGTCGGACTTGGTCATACTCTCCACCGGTACGTAGGGACTTAGAAAAATTTTCGACCGAAAAGTTTTTTCGAGTTATTTCGCTTAAAAGTGTTATAAGGTATGAATATTTTTATATAAATCGCTATATTATTATATTTTACGTCGGGATTAAACGTTTATTTGGTCCCGAAAACGTTAAAAAAAAATAGTGGACCGACGCGACTCGGCCCGTCGGACTTGGTCATACTCTCCACCGGTACGTAGGGACTTAGAAAAATTTTCGACCGAAAAGTTTTTTCGAGTTATTTCGTTAAAAAGCGTTATAAGGTACGAATATTTTTATATAAATCGCTATATTATTATATTTTACGTCGGGATTAAACGTTTATTTGGTCCCGAAAACGTTAAAGAAAAATAGTGGACCGACGCGACTCGGCCCGTCGGACTTGGTCATACTCTCCACCGGTACGTAGGGACTTAGAAAAATTTTCGACCGAAAAGTTTTTTCGAGTTATTTCGTTAAAAAGCGTTATAAGGTACGAATATTTTTATATAAATCGCTATATTATTATATTTTACGTCGGGATTAAACGTTTATTTGGTCCCGAAAACGTTAAAAAAAAATAGTGGACCGACGCGACTCGGCCCGTCGGACTTGGTCATACTCTCCACCGGTACGTAGGGACTTAGAAAAATTTTCGACCGAAAAGTTTTTTCGAGTTATTTCGTTAAAAAGCGTTATGAGGTATTAATATTTTTATATAAATCGTTGTATTATTATATTTTACGTCGGGATTAAACGTTTATTTGGTCCCGAAAACGTTAAAAAAAAATTTTTTATTCGAAAGGTTTTTTTGAATTATTTCGCTTAAAAGCGTTATAAGGTGCGAATATTCTTGCATAAATCGCTTTAAAATGACGTTTTACATCGGGATTAAGC
The DNA here is from genome assembly GCF_041682495.2 of Bombus fervidus. Classification (NCBI taxonomy): domain Eukaryota; kingdom Metazoa; phylum Arthropoda; class Insecta; order Hymenoptera; family Apidae; genus Bombus; species Bombus fervidus. Next base: position 12,461 of record NW_027212687.1, on the reverse strand, counting down.
ATTTATTTCGTCGCTGAAAAGTTATATAAAAAAAGTATGATCGCGCCCGGGACGTTGGAACTTAGTCGCATTCTCGAGCGGTACGTAGGGACTTAGAAAAATTTCGGACCGAAAAGTTTTTTCGAGTTATTTCGTTAAAAAGCGTTATGAGGTATGAATATTTTTATATAAATCGCTATATTATTGTATTTTACGTCGGGATTAAACGTTTATTTCGTCCGTGGAAGGTTAAAAAAAAACGGACGGATACGACCGGGCCTTTGGAACTTTGTCTCATTCTGGACCGGTACGTTGGGACTTAGAAAAATTTCGGCCGGCGGAAAAGTCCGAAATACTTATTTCGAGTTATTTCGTTAAAAAGCGTTATAAGGTATAAATATTTTTGCGGAAACGGTTATATCTCTATTAAATACAACTGGATTAAACGTTTTTTCGAATTTTTTAAAAAATTTGTGTTCGACGAACTGACACGACTGCGATATTTGTTTAATTATTTCGTTAATTAACGTTGCAAGGTATATATTTTTTTGCATATTTCTCGTTGTTTCAACGTGTTCTAATCGATTAAGAACGTGGTTTTTGTCCGTATTCGTTAAAAGAGGTGGTTTACTGATGCGATTTTGAAAAAAAAAAAAAAAATTAAATTTTTCGATAAAAACTCGTTTAAAATATTAAAATAAGCGGTGCGTTAAAATATCTCGACGATAGGACGTTTTATAAGGGTACTTTATTGGAACAAAGTGGTCGAGCGTTTCAGAGACTAAGTCCGACGGTACGTTGGGACTTAGAAAAATTTCGGCCGGCGGAAAAGTCCGAAAAGCTTATTTCGAGTTATTTCGTTAAAAAGCGTTATAAGGTATAAATATTTTTGCAGAAACGGTTATATCTCTATTAAATACAACTGGATTAAACGTTTTTTTCGAATTTTTTAAAAAATTAGTGTCCGTCGAACTGACACGACTGCGATATTTGTTTAATTTTTTCGTTAATTAACGTTGCAAGGTATATATTTTTTTGCATATTTCTCGTTGTTTTAACGTGTTCTAATCGATTAAGAACGTGGTTTTTGTCCGTATTCGTTAAAAGAGGTGGTTTACTGATGCGATTTTGAAAAAAAAAAAAAAATTAAATTTTTCGATAAAAACTCGTTTGAAATATTAAAATAAGCGGTGCGTTAAAATATCTCGACGATAGGATGTTTTCTAAGGGTAGTTTATTCGAAAAAAGTGGTCGAGCGTTTCAGAGACTAAGTCCGACGGTACGCTCTAACGGAGGTTTTACATGGTAAGCGCCCGGCCGCTGGCCCGGCCGGCGCCGACCGTCCGGCCGGCGCTTTGGTATCTATAAGAGACACGTCGAGTCGGACGGTCCGGACGGAACAGCGTCGAGCGCGTGGCTATTCTACGGCCTCGGTTGAGAATTCAGTCACCGCTCCTCGAGTCTTAGTGAACTTTTTTACTATTTCTCGACTGTTCCTTCGTTCTCGTATCGACTCTTTCTCTACACTGCTGCGCCGCGGGTCGCTGTCCTGGACGTAATGACCAAATAACGTGGCAAGGTTCCCCTTAGTCGGGAAGCTGGATCCTGTATGCTCGCACTAACTTTAAAAAAAGTTAGGGCAGTGTGCTTGTTACTAACTGAGTATCAATTCATGCTGGTTCGGCAGAGACCGTTCCAAAACTTATGTTATAGCGTACGCAGTACGTTTTAAACATACGAAAGGCTAATGGGGAGCGTACTACCTTTTAGGAAGTGCGTTCTTTCTGATTGGAGAATATCAAAAGAACGAACGAATATGTTTCTTACGAGGACGGTACGTTCAGCATGCAGTTTACGTGCTTTTTACCGCTAAGGCATATTCGTTCAACCAACAAACCATTCTTACAGAATGATCCTATGAACAGAATGATCTTAAAATATTCCACACAAACAATCAAACGAACGAAAGAAAGTAAAGAGAGAGTGGCGAAATGAGAGAGAGTAGTGGCGTTCGACGTTACAACGGGAATTAAAAGGGTGTCGTCGAACGTTCACTAAGAACGAAAAGTCTCGTCGTACGGTGTTACGGACCCACCTACGACACTCTGAGGCTATTTTAAAAAGAGAGTCTTTTGACTCTAATATATAATATATATATAAAATACAAAGTTCCCTGGTTGATCCTGCCAGTAGTCATATGCTTGTCTCAAAGATTAAGCCATGCATGTCTCAGTACATGCCGCATTAAGGTGAAACCGCGAATGGCTCATTAAATCAGTTATGGTTTCTTAGATCATACTTAAACTTACTTGGATAACTGTGGTAATTCTAGAGCTAATACATGCAAACAGATTCGTACCAGAGATGGTACGAATGCTTTTATTAGATCAAAACCAATCGGTGGCGGATGGCTCGTCCGTTCGTCCATCGTTTGTTTTGGTGACTCTGAATAACTTTGTGCTGATCGCATGGTCATCTAGCACCGGCGACGCATCTTTCAAATGTCTGCCTTATCAACTGTCGATGGTAGGTTCTGCGCCTACCATGGTTGTAACGGGTAACGGGGAATCAGGGTTCGATTCCGGAGAGGGAGCCTGAGAAACAGCTACCACATCCAAGGAAGGCAGCAGGCGCGCAAATTACCCACTCCCGGCACGGGGAGGTAGTGACGAAAAATAACGATACGGGACTCATCCGAGGCCCCGTAATCGGAATGAGTACACTTTAAATCCTTTAACGAGGACCAATTGGAGGGCAAGTCTGGTGCCAGCAGCCGCGGTAATTCCAGCTCCAATAGCGTATATTAAAGTTGTTGCGGTTAAAAAGCTCGTAGTTGAATCTGTGTGTCACAGTGTCGGTTCACCGCTCGCGGTGTTTAACTGGCATTATGTGGTACGTCCTATCGGTGGGCTTAGCTCCTCGCGGGGCGGTCCAACTAATATCCCATCGCGGTGCTCTTCACTGAGTGTCGAGGTGGGCCGATACGTTTACTTTGAACAAATTAGAGTGCTTAAAGCAGGCTACCTTCGCCTGAATACTGTGTGCATGGAATAATGGAATAGGACCTCGGTTCTATTTTGTTGGTTTTCGGAGCCCCGAGGTAATGATTAATAGGGACAGATGGGGGCATTCGTATTGCGACGTTAGAGGTGAAATTCTTGGATCGTCGCAAGACGGACAGAAGCGAAAGCATTTGCCAAAAATGTTTTCATTAATCAAGAACGAAAGTTAGAGGTTCGAAGGCGATCAGATACCGCCCTAGTTCTAACCATAAACGATGCCAGCCAGCGATCCGCCGAAGTTCCTCCGATGACTCGGCGGGCAGCTTCCGGGAAACCAAAGCTTTTGGGTTCCGGGGGAAGTATGGTTGCAAAGCTGAAACTTAAAGGAATTGACGGAAGGGCACCACCAGGAGTGGAGCCTGCGGCTTAATTTGACTCAACACGGGAAACCTCACCAGGCCCGGACACCGGAAGGATTGACAGATTGATAGCTCTTTCTTGATTCGGTGGGTGGTGGTGCATGGCCGTTCTTAGTTGGTGGAGCGATTTGTCTGGTTAATTCCGATAACGAACGAGACTCTAGCCTGCTAAATAGACGTAAATTATGGTATCTCGAAGGCCCCCGGCTTCGGTCGGCGGGTTTTTACTACCAACGTACAAACAAATCTTCTTAGAGGAACAGGCGGCTTCTAGCCGCACGAGATTGAGCAATAACAGGTCTGTGATGCCCTTAGATGTTCTGGGCCGCACGCGCGCTACACTGAAGGAATCAGCGTGTTTTCCCTGGCCGAAAGGCCCGGGTAACCCGCTGAACCTCCTTCGTGCTAGGGATTGGGGCTTGCAATTATTCCCCATGAACGAGGAATTCCCAGTAAGCGCGAGTCATAAGCTCGCGTTGATTACGTCCCTGCCCTTTGTACACACCGCCCGTCGCTACTACCGATTGAATGATTTAGTGAGGTCTTCGGACTGGTGCGCGGCCAATGTGATAAGCATTGCCGATGTTACCGGGAAGATGACCAAACTTGATCATTTAGAGGAAGTAAAAGTCGTAACAAGGTTTCCGTAGGTGAACCTGCGGAAGGATCATTAACGAAAAATACAAAAACACAAAGAATATATTTGACTTGAACACTGTATAATAAAATATATATAATATCGTCGGTAAGGAGCCGTACTCCTCCTATATCGACACAAAGTATATACGACGTATTAACAAGCTATAACTTTGACAAAAGCCAAATTTTTTACAATAAGGAGGTGGGAGACGCTCCAGTTACGAAACTATACGAAGAGTGTGGCACTCTCTCTCGATCATCGGGATGAAGAGATATACTTTTACACGAATAATTCGAGGCGCCTGCGTGAGGTCGTACACAGAAAGACCCGCCGTCTCCGAATAATATTATAACAAACGAAAAACTTAAAAATATTCTCGAGGCGCCTGCGTGAGGTCGTAAACAGAAAGACCCGCCGTCTCCGAATAATATAACACACGGAAAACTTAAAAAGATTCTCGAGGCGCTTGCGTGAGGTCGTACACAGAAAGACCCGCCGTCTCCGAATCCTATAACACGAAACCGCTACTATTAATAATAATAATAATAATAATAATAACGATATGTGAGGGAACTTGAGCTGAACACATATCGAAAAAACTAAAAGTTACAGTGGAAACCACGTGTAATGAGAAATGCGATCGAGGCGCCTGCGTGAGGTCGTACACAGAAAGACCCGCCGTCACGATCTCGTATTTCGTATTTGCATCGTGGAAATCCAACGAACGAACAATATAATATATAAACTAAAATCTCTAAAGTGCCTCGTGTCGGAGAGATCACTGCTCACACCTCTTCTATATTTCGTAGTTGCGTTGCGTAGGCCTCACCTCCTAGCAACGGGACATAAGGAAGACTGCTCTTTGGGATCGAACGAAGCGTCTATAACGAGTCGTCGACGAGAGCGAAAGAACGCGAATAGCGAGCCGCAGAAAAATAGGATACCGAATTATATATCTTCGAAGGTTCTCTTCGAAGATCCATGGATACCTATATCTGCGCGTCTCCAGCTATCTCGCGCGTCTCTCCAAACTCTCGTCGTTCCTCGAAACGTGCTTCCTACCCAAAGGGCGTTCGTTCTTCCTATGTCGTTTCGTTGTCGTTCGTTTCAACGGCGAACGATATACGATGTTCGACAAAACGAAACCACGTTGTACGTTCGTACTCGTGGATCGGGTAACCTAGAACGAAAACGCATTGCGTGGATGTTGGCCCGAAAAGATATATACCAGTGCGAGTGATGGTAAAGAGTATAACGATTCTTAACTAGACGAAGTTGGTTCGGAGGGGACCGCCGGCCGTCTCTCTATCCTCGCGAGTCTAATGCCTCGTTCCGTCGCTAGAGTTTTTCAAACTCTGCTTCTGGCTATCGGGAAGAATAGACCGCGCGCGAGGAAGAGGAACGACGACCGTGCGCGTCCCATCGATTTTTTTTATTTTTACCTGAACCACCGAAGTCGATTCAGAGGGGACCGCCGGCCGTCTCTCTATCCTCGTTGTCGTGAGTCATATGCCTCGTTCCGTCGCTAGAGTTTTTCAAACTCTGCTTCTGGCTATCGGGAAGAAACGACCGCGCGAGGAAGACGACGACGACGACCGTGCGCGTCCCATCGAATTTTTTTTTATTTTTACCTGATCGACGGAAGTTTCGTCCGGTTCGTCTCTTTTACCATCGTCTCGTCGACCCGTTCAGAGGGGACCGCCTGTCCATATCCTCGTTGTCGTGAGTCATATGCCTCGTTCCGTCGCTAGAGTTTTTCAAACTCTGCTTCTGGCTATCGGGAAGAAACGACCGCGCGAGGCCGATGGCTGCGAGTCCCATCGAATTTTTTTTAAACGCACGCACACACATACACCTGAACGGAGATGCGTTCCTTTTCGTCGCGATTTTTCGCGCTTTAGTCGTCGTTGTCGCCATCCGTTCGGAGGGGACCGCCGGCCGTCTCTCTATCCTCGTTGTCGAGAGTCTAATGCCTCGTTCCGTCGCTAGAGTTTTTCAAACTCTGCTTCTGGCTATCGGGAAGAAAAGACCGCGCGAGGAAGAGGAAGGACGACCGTGCGCGTCCCTTTCGAATTTTTTTTTATTTTTACCTGAGCGACCAAAGTGGATTCAGAGGGGACCGCCGGCCGTCTCTCTATCTTCGTTGTCGCGAGTCTAATGCCTCGTTCCGTCGCTAGAGTTTTTCAAACTCTGCTTCTGGCTATCGGGAAGAATAGACCGCGCGCGAGGAAGAGGAAGGACGACCGTGCGCGTCCCATCGATTTTTTTTATTTTTACCTGAACCACCGAAGTCGATTCAGAGGGGACCGCCGGCCGTGTCTGTATCCTCGTTGTCGAGAGTCTAATGCCTCGTTCCGTCGCTAGAGTTTTTCAAACTCTGCTTCTGGCTATCGGGAAGAAACGACCGCGCGAGGAAGACTACGACCGTGCGCGTCCCATCGATTTTTTTTTACCCGAACGATGGAGATGCATATCGGCTGTTTGCTTCGAATAACTGGACGAGAGGAACGAACATATATATATATCATGGGCTAGCCACCGTGCGCTTTCTTCGCGAGATCGTGTGCTGTACAGAGGATTCAGAATCGGGTGTTATATCCCCGTCGTTTCCTGACGAACGGAGCTTCGATCTCGTTGGTTGTTATATATTATAATGCACTTTACGCCCGGTCGGCGGGCTGCGTGTGTCGTCGCGCAGTCCGTCCGATTTCGTTTTCGAACGTATTTTCGTGTCGTCAATCATATGGCGACTTCCGCGCGTTCGATTCCCGTTGGTCGGACGTTTGTCGGATATCGGCTTCTTTCGAACCGAGAATAAGAGTACAAAAACCTGAGTACACAAACAAAAATCCATGCATAAACGATTACCCTGAACGGTGGATCACTTGGCTCGTGGGTCGATGAAGAACGCAGCTAATTGCGCGTCAACGTGTGAACTGCAGGACACATGAACATCGACATTTCGAACGCACATTGCGGTCCACGGATACAATTCCTGGACCACGCCTGGCTGAGGGTTGCTCACGTAAACCTAAGACTGCTTGCGTTGCGTATCGTTGCTCTCGGTCCGTATCTCTCTGTTCTTTCTTGCCTCGTCGACAGCCCGCCGTCGTTCGTTTTATCTTTAAACGAACGTTTCTGAGTCGGAGGACGAGCGCCAAGCAAAAGAATACGAATTAAAGAGCGGTCGAGGGCTCGTACGCGACGTACGAGCGATTGTTGGACGTTCGTCGGCGTTCGTCGCTGGATCGTGTGGAGACCGGCGTACGCATGCTCTCGATACAAATATATATGAAAAATCTATCGCGTTCACGGGAGACTCGCAAAACTACCTCCGTCTCTTCTCTGTCCCTTCTTGGCTTGACAACCCGCCGTCGTTCGTGTTTTACGAACGTTTCTGAGTCGGACGAAGCGCAAGAAGAAGGATACGAATTAAAAGAGCGCGGAGAGAACCGTCGTCGTCGACGCGGTTATCGAGATACACAGAGCGAGTTTTCTTCGTGGCCGATTTTTTTTTTCTTTTTGTATCAGCCTCTGCTACGTTTTGTTAGTCTTCGATAAGCACGAATGACCGCGCCCCCGACGTCGTCTTAAATGAATTTTTGGCGAGACTGAGAGAAAGCAAAAATATTTTTGAACAAAGTCAGTCGAGAGAGGAGAGAAAAGAGAACCAAGATATTAAAACCTAAACCTAAACTTGGTGGCGTAACGAAAAACTGTGTGCCTTAAAGAAACACAACCGTCTTTTCATCAAGATGTTTTTACTCGTACAGCCCCAGGGATCGAATACCCACTCCGTCTGTTCGTGCGGCAGAGATGTATTCTGCAGGCGCGAGACGACTGACGAGAAGACAACGAGGACCGTCGCATCGATGGGTCGTCGTTGCGTTTTTCATCCTCTGTGCTTTTTTCTGTTCTTCGCGAACCCAGAGAAAGCCGTAGATCCGGGAACGGACACACGAGATTTCTTCGAACGCTGATGACTTAGGGAGATGATCCCCAGCGTTGCGCGGAGATCGGAGAGTACGCGTACATGTATCGGGACGAATTTTTCCCCGTCGGTCGCGTATCTCTCTGCCCGCGCGCCTGGCCCAAAGCCACGTTCGTCGGAAATCAACGAAAAGTGTGTTACGATCTAGCGTGCGTCTACGATCGGCTATATTTAAGGGTGACGAAGAAGAGAAAAGCTCACGGTGTTGCGCAACGTTTCTGTACTCGATTTTAAGATGTGCATGTGAGTCCGTTACAAAGTTGTTCGGATCGTCGAAAATAGTCGTTTTCGTCGTCGTGCGAAAGAGAATAATCTCTGACATTGGCACGGAGAGATCGCGCAGAGGAAGAGAACGATCCTCTTTGGCGAGGCTCGAGAAAGACTAACGAAACTTGATTAGAGACGAGGTATACACGCGCCGTACGTACGACGTACGCGCGTGTGATTTTTTTTTGCTTTAAGGCGATTCGGCGCTCCGAGTATTAGAGAAAAAGAGATCGTTGGTCATCCCATGTCTCTTCGTCGTCTATCGCTGGACCGCGCATCCTAACGTATCGCCGGTCGTCCAGTCCCCGAGTAATAAATTCACCCCGTTGTGTACGTCTCGCGCTCGCTTTTCCACTTGCGTGAGTTCCCGTGCGTTTTCGTCGTTGGTACAGAGCAAAGAAACCGATATGTTATATACATGTCGCGTGTTCGATCTCTGTGCCAGCAATAACAGGCGAAAACAAGGAACCGCTGGAATCGTCGAGAAGAGAGAAACGGCTACGGGAGATATATTATACATAACACGTGTATATATATATATATATATTATACAAAGAGGACGGGCGTTAAAAACCGGAGATCGTTACGGGTGTCTTGCGTGAGTCTTAGCTCGAACATGATACGACGAACGAAGTTTAAAAGGCACTTTGGCGAGATGCATAAAACGTTTCTCGATCGAGATAGAATATAAGGTTCTCGATTCTATTCGAATTAATTTTTTTTTTTTATTTTTTTTTCTCTTTGAGGCGATTCTCGGAGAGAGAAATAAAAATAAAGACCCTCTGTCGCATTGTTATCAAACCGTCTTGCTTTTCTCGAATCGCGCCCACATGGCACGAAATTTTTTTTTCTTTGAAAAAAAAAATTGTCACCGTGTCGTGACGTTGAAGCGACCTCAGAGTAGGCGAGATCACCCGCTGAATTTAAGCATATTACTAAGCGGAGGAAAAGAAACTAACAAGGATTTCCTTAGTAGCGGCGAGCGAACAGGAATTAGCCCAGCACTGAATCCCGCGGTTCCGCCGTTGGGAAATGTAGTGTTCGGGAGGATCCGTTTATCCCGTGACGTCGAACCGCGTCCAAGTCCATCTTGAATGGGGCCATGTACCCACAGAGGGTGCCAGGCCCGTAGTGACCGGAACGCGTTTCGGGAGGATCTCTCCTTAGAGTCGGGTTGCTTGAGAGTGCAGCCCTAAGTTGGTGGTAAACTCCATCTAAGGCTAAATACAACCACGAGACCGATAGCGAACAAGTACCGTGAGGGAAAGTTGAAAAGAACTTTGAAGAGAGAGTTCAAGAGTACGTGAAACCGTTCAGGGGTAAACCTGAGAAACCCAAAAGATCGAATGGGGAGATTCATCGTCGACGGCGTCGGTGATCGTTGGTGAGCGATGCTCCGGGTGGGCCTTCGTGGTTCCATTGGCGAGGGCACGCCACCTTCGATTCGAACGCTCCGGCGTCGTAGTCGTGCACTTCTCCCCTAGTAGAACGTCGCGACCCGTTGTGTGTCGGTCTACGGCCCGAGCGGGTGACTGTCGCGTCGCTTCGGCGCACGCGGCAGACCCTCGGTCGCCCGGCCGACTGCACGACGGTACACTAGACGGTATCGGGCCGCAACCAATCCATTCTCGAATGTGTGTGCGTCTAGACCGCCGCAAGCATC
>NW_027212686.1:25000-31138 GCF_041682495.2 Bombus fervidus | reverse complement strand
ACCATACTTCCCCCGGAACCCAAAAGCTTTGGTTTCCCGGAAGCTGCCCGCCGAGTCATCGGAGGAACTTCGGCGGATCGCTGGCTGGCATCGTTTATGGTTAGAACTAGGGCGGTATCTGATCGCCTTCGAACCTCTAACTTTCGTTCTTGATTAATGAAAACATTTTTGGCAAATGCTTTCGCTTCTGTCCGTCTTGCGACGATCCAAGAATTTCACCTCTAACGTCGCAATACGAATGCCCCCATCTGTCCCTATTAATCATTACCTCGGGGCTCCGAAAACCAACAAAATAGAACCGAGGTCCTATTCCATTATTCCATGCACACAGTATTCAGGCGAAGGTAGCCTGCTTTAAGCACTCTAATTTGTTCAAAGTAAACGTATCGGCCCACCTCGACACTCAGTGAAGAGCACCGCGATGGGATATTAGTTGGACCGCCCCGCGAGGAGCTAAGCCCACCGATAGGACGTACCACATAATGCCAGTTAAACACCGCGAGCGGTGAACCGACACTGTGACACACAGATTCAACTACGAGCTTTTTAACCGCAACAACTTTAATATACGCTATTGGAGCTGGAATTACCGCGGCTGCTGGCACCAGACTTGCCCTCCAATTGGTCCTCGTTAAAGGATTTAAAGTGTACTCATTCCGATTACGGGGCCTCGGATGAGTCCCGTATCGTTATTTTTCGTCACTACCTCCCCGTGCCGGGAGTGGGTAATTTGCGCGCCTGCTGCCTTCCTTGGATGTGGTAGCTGTTTCTCAGGCTCCCTCTCCGGAATCGAACCCTGATTCCCCGTTACCCGTTACAACCATGGTAGGCGCAGAACCTACCATCGACAGTTGATAAGGCAGACATTTGAAAGATGCGTCGCCGGTGCTAGATGACCATGCGATCAGCACAAAGTTATTCAGAGTCACCAAAACAAACGATGGACGAACGGACGAGCCATCCGCCACCGATTGGTTTTGATCTAATAAAAGCATTCGTACCATCTCTGGTACGAATCTGTTTGCATGTATTAGCTCTAGAATTACCACAGTTATCCAAGTAAGTTTAAGTATGATCTAAGAAACCATAACTGATTTAATGAGCCATTCGCGGTTTCACCTTAATGCGGCATGTACTGAGACATGCATGGCTTAATCTTTGAGACAAGCATATGACTACTGGCAGGATCAACCAGGGAACTTTGTATTTTATATATATATTATATATTAGAGTCAAAAGACTCTCTTTTTAAAATAGCCTCAGAGTGTCGTAGGTGGGTCCGTAACACCGTACGACGAGACTTTTCGTTCTTAGTGAACGTTCGACGACACCCTTTTAATTCCCGTTGTAACGTCGAACGCCACTACTCTCTCTCATTTCGCCACTCTCTCTTTACTTTCTTTCGTTCGTTTGATTGTTTGTGTGGAATATTTTAAGATCATTCTGTTCATAGGATCATTCTGTAAGAATGGTTTGTTGGTTGAACGAATATGCCTTAGCGGTAAAAAGCACGTAAACTGCATGCTGAACGTACCGTCCTCGTAAGAAACATATTCGTTCGTTCTTTTGATATTCTCCAATCAGAAAGAACGCACTTCCTAAAAGGTAGTACGCTCCCCATTAGCCTTTCGTATGTTTAAAACGTACTGCGTACGCTATAACATAAGTTTTGGAACGGTCTCTGCCGAACCAGCATGAATTGATACTCAGTTAGTAACAAGCACACTGCCCTAACTTTTTTTAAAGTTAGTGCGAGCATACAGGATCCAGCTTCCCGACTAAGGGGAACCTTGCCACGTTATTTGGTCATTACGTCCAGGACAGCGACCCGCGGCGCAGCAGTGTAGAGAAAGAGTCGATACGAGAACGAAGGAACAGTCGAGAAATAGTAAAAAAGTTCACTAAGACTCGAGGAGCGGTGACTGAATTCTCAACCGAGGCCGTAGAATAGCCACGCGCTCGACGCTGTTCCGTCCGGACCGTCCGACTCGACGTGTCTCTTATAGATACCAAAGCGCCGGCCGGACGGTCGGCGCCGGCCGGGCCAGCGGCCGGGCGCTTACCATGTAAAACCTCCGTTAGAGCGTACCGTCGGACTTAGTCTCTGAAACGCTCGACCACTTTTTTCGAATAAACTACCCTTAGAAAACATCCTATCGTCGAGATATTTTAACGCACCGCTTATTTTAATATTTCAAACGAGTTTTTATCGAAAAATTTAATTTTTTTTTTTTTTTCAAAATCGCATCAGTAAACCACCTCTTTTAACGAATACGGACAAAAACCACGTTCTTAATCGATTAGAACACGTTAAAACAACGAGAAATATGCAAAAAAATATATACCTTGCAACGTTAATTAACGAAAAAATTAAACAAATATCGCAGTCGTGTCAGTTCGACGGACACTAATTTTTTAAAAAATTCGAAAAAAACGTTTAATCCAGTTGTATTTAATAGAGATATAACCGTTTCTGCAAAAATATTTATACCTTATAACGCTTTTTAACGAAATAACTCGAAATAAGCTTTTCGGACTTTTCCGCCGGCCGAAATTTTTCTAAGTCCCAACGTACCGTCGGACTTAGTCTCTGAAACGCTCGACCACTTTGTTCCAATAAAGTACCCTTATAAAACGTCCTATCGTCGAGATATTTTAACGCACCGCTTATTTTAATATTTTAAACGAGTTTTTATCGAAAAATTTAATTTTTTTTTTTTTTTTCAAAATCGCATCAGTAAACCACCTCTTTTAACGAATACGGACAAAAACCACGTTCTTAATCGATTAGAACACGTTGAAACAACGAGAAATATGCAAAAAAATATATACCTTGCAACGTTAATTAACGAAATAATTAAACAAATATCGCAGTCGTGTCAGTTCGTCGAACACAAATTTTTTAAAAAATTCGAAAAAACGTTTAATCCAGTTGTATTTAATAGAGATATAACCGTTTCCGCAAAAATATTTATACCTTATAACGCTTTTTAACGAAATAACTCGAAATAAGTATTTCGGACTTTTCCGCCGGCCGAAATTTTTCTAAGTCCCAACGTACCGGTCCAGAATGAGACAAAGTTCCAAAGGCCCGGTCGTATCCGTCCGTTTTTTTTTAACCTTCCACGGACGAAATAAACGTTTAATCCCGACGTAAAATACAATAATATAGCGATTTATATAAAAATATTCATACCTCATAACGCTTTTTAACGAAATAACTCGAAAAAACTTTTCGGTCCGAAATTTTTCTAAGTCCCTACGTACCGCTCGAGAATGCGACTAAGTTCCAACGTCCCGGGCGCGATCATACTTTTTTTATATAACTTTTCAGCGACGAAATAAATGCTTAATCCCGATGTAAAACGTCATTTTAAAGCGATTTATGCAAGAATATTCGCACCTTATAACGCTTTTAAGCGAAATAATTCAAAAAAACCTTTCGAATAAAAAATTTTTTTTTAACGTTTTCGGGACCAAATAAACGTTTAATCCCGACGTAAAATATAATAATACAACGATTTATATAAAAATATTAATACCTCATAACGCTTTTTAACGAAATAACTCGAAAAAACTTTTCGGTCGAAAATTTTTCTAAGTCCCTACGTACCGGTGGAGAGTATGACCAAGTCCGACGGGCCGAGTCGCGTCGGTCCACTATTTTTTTTTAACGTTTTCGGGACCAAATAAACGTTTAATCCCGACGTAAAATATAATAATATAGCGATTTATATAAAAATATTCGTACCTTATAACGCTTTTTAACGAAATAACTCGAAAAAAACTTTTCGGTCGAAAATTTTTCTAAGTCCCTACGTACCGGTGGAGAGTATGACCAAGTCCGACGGGCCGAGTCGCGTCGGTCCACTATTTTTCTTTAACGTTTTCGGGACCAAATAAACGTTTAATCCCGACGTAAAATATAATAATATAGCGATTTATATAAAAATATTCGTACCTTATAACGCTTTTTAACGAAATAACTCGAAAAAACTTTTCGGTCGAAAATTTTTCTAAGTCCCTACGTACCGGTGGAGAGTATGACCAAGTCCGACGGGCCGAGTCGCGTCGGTCCACTATTTTTTTTTAACGTTTTCGGGACCAAATAAACGTTTAATCCCGACGTAAAATATAATAATATAGCGATTTATATAAAAATATTCATACCTTATAACACTTTTAAGCGAAATAACTCGAAAAAACTTTTCGGTCGAAAATTTTTCTAAGTCCCTACGTACCGGTGGAGAGTATGACCAAGTCCGACGGGCCGAGTCGCGTCGGTCCACTATTTTTTTTTAACGTTTTCGGGACCAAATAAACGTTTAATCCCGACGTAAAATATAATAATATAGCGATTTATATAAAAATATTCATACCTTATAACACTTTTAAGCGAAATAACTCGAAAAAACTTTTCGGTCGAAAATTTTTCTAAGTCCCTACGTACCGGTGGAGAGTATGACCAAGTCCGACGGGCCGAGTCGCGTCGGTCCACTATTTTTCTTTAACGTTTTCGGGACCAAATAAACGTTTAATCCCGACGTAAAATATAATAATATAGCGATTTATATAAAAATATTCATACCTTATAACACTTTTAAGCGAAATAACTCGAAAAAACTTTTCGGTCGAAAATTTTTCTAAGTCCCTACGTACCGGTGGAGAGTATGACAAAGTCCGACGGGCCGAGTCGCGTCGGTCCACTATTTTTTTTTAACGTTTTCGGGACCAAATAAACGTTTAATCCCGACGTAAAACTTAATAACATTCCCATTTATATAAAAATATTCGTACCTCATAACGCTTTTTAACGAAATAACTCGAAAAAACTTTTCGGTCCGAAATTTTTCTAAGTCCCTACGTACCGCTCGAGAATGCGACTAAGTTCCAACGTCCCGGGCGCGATCGTACTTTTTTTATATAACTTTCCAGCGACGAAATAAACGCTTAATCCCGATGTAAAACGTCATTTTAAAGCGATTTATGCACAAATATTAGCACCTTGTAACGCTTTTAAGCGAAAAAATTCGAAAAAACGGTTCGATTAAAAAATTTTTTTTAAAGTTCTCGGGACGAAATAAACGCTTAATCCCGACGTAGAAATACATAATATTCCCATTTATATAAAAATATTCATACCTCGTAACGCTTTTAAGCGAGATAACTCGAAATAACTTTTCGGTCCGAAATTTTTCTAAGTCCCTACGTACCGGCCGGGGGATCGACGAAGTGCCAACCTCCCGGTCATGTCGGTCCGGAGGGGGCAATTTTTTAAAAAAATAAAACGAAATCGTTACGTTCGACTAGAATTCGTCGAACCATAACGATTTCTATAAAAATATTCATACCTCGTAACGCTTTTAAGCGAAATAACTCGAAATAACGTTTCGGTCCGAAATTTTTCTAAGTCCCAACGTACCGCTCGAGAATGCGACTAAGTTCCAACGTCTCGGGCGCGATCGTAAATTTTTTACGGCACCTTTCGGGGACGAAATAAACGCTTAATCCCGATGTAAAACGTCATTTTAAAGCGATTTATGCAAGAATATTCGCACCTTATAACGCTTTTAAGCGAAAAAATTCGAAAAAACGGTTCGATTAAAAATTTTTTTTTAACGTTGTCGGGACGAAATAAACGCTTAATCCCGACGTAGAAATACGTAATATTGCTATTTATGTAAAAATATATACGCATCATAACGCTTTTAAGCGAGATAACTCGAAATAACTTTTCGGTCCGGAATTTTTCTAAGTCCCTACGTCCCGGCCGGGGGATCGACGAAGTGCCAACCGCCCGGTCATGTCGGTCCGGAGGGGGCAATTTTTTAAAAAAATAAAACGAAATCGTTACGTTCGACTAGAATTCGTCGAACCATAACGATTTCTATAAAAATATTCATACCTCGTAACGCTTTTTAACGAAATAACTCGAAAAAACTTTTCGGTCCGAAATTTTTCTAAGTCCCAACGTACCGGTCGAGAATGCGACTAAGTTCCAACGTCCCGGGCGCGATCATACTTTTTTTATATAACTTTCCAGCGACGAAATAAACGCTTAATCCCGACGTAAAACGTCATTCTAAAGCGATTTATGCAAGAATATTCGTACCTTGTAACGCTTTTAAGCGAAAAAAT
>NW_027212686.1:5000-17500 GCF_041682495.2 Bombus fervidus | reverse complement strand
GACTGGACGACCGGCGATACGTTAGGATGCGCGGTCCAGCGATAGACGACGAAGAGACATGGGATGACCAACGATCTCTTTTTCTCTAATACTCGGAGCGCCGAATCGCCTTAAAGCAAAAAAAAATCACACGCGCGTACGTCGTACGTACGGCGCGTGTATACCTCGTCTCTAATCAAGTTTCGTTAGTCTTTCTCGAGCCTCGCCAAAGAGGATCGTTCTCTTCCTCTGCGCGATCTCTCCGTGCCAATGTCAGAGATTATTCTCTTTCGCACGACGACGAAAACGACTATTTTCGACGATCCGAACAACTTTGTAACGGACTCACATGCACATCTTAAAATCGAGTACAGAAACGTTGCGCAACACCGTGAGCTTTTCTCTTCTTCGTCACCCTTAAATATAGCCGATCGTAGACGCACGCTAGATCGTAACACACTTTTCGTTGATTTCCGACGAACGTGGCTTTGGGCCAGGCGCGCGGGCAGAGAGATACGCGACCGACGGGGAAAAATTCGTCCCGATACATGTACGCGTACTCTCCGATCTCCGCGCAACGCTGGGGATCATCTCCCTAAGTCATCAGCGTTCGAAGAAATCTCGTGTGTCCGTTCCCGGATCTACGGCTTTCTCTGGGTTCGCGAAGAACAGAAAAAAGCACAGAGGATGAAAAACGCAACGACGACCCATCGATGCGACGGTCCTCGTTGTCTTCTCGTCAGTCGTCTCGCGCCTGCAGAATACATCTCTGCCGCACGAACAGACGGAGTGGGTATTCGATCCCTGGGGCTGTACGAGTAAAAACATCTTGATGAAAAGACGGTTGTGTTTCTTTAAGGCACACAGTTTTTCGTTACGCCACCAAGTTTAGGTTTAGGTTTTAATATCTTGGTTCTCTTTTCTCTCCTCTCTCGACTGACTTTGTTCAAAAATATTTTTGCTTTCTCTCAGTCTCGCCAAAAATTCATTTAAGACGACGTCGGGGGCG
The DNA here is from genome assembly GCF_041682495.2 of Bombus fervidus. Classification (NCBI taxonomy): domain Eukaryota; kingdom Metazoa; phylum Arthropoda; class Insecta; order Hymenoptera; family Apidae; genus Bombus; species Bombus fervidus. The sequence goes on along the minus strand of NW_027212686.1, from coordinate 16,512 downwards.
CGGTCATTCGTGCTTATCGAAGACTAACAAAACGTAGCAGAGGCTGATACAAAAAGAAAAAAAAAATCGGCCACGAAGAAAACTCGCTCTGTGTATCTCGATAACCGCGTCGACGACGACGGTTCTCTCCGCGCTCTTTTAATTCGTATCCTTCTTCTTGCGCTTCGTCCGACTCAGAAACGTTCGTAAAACACGAACGACGGCGGGTTGTCAAGCCAAGAAGGGACAGAGAAGAGACGGAGGTAGTTTTGCGAGTCTCCCGTGAACGCGATAGATTTTTCATATATATTTGTATCGAGAGCATGCGTACGCCGGTCTCCACACGATCCAGCGACGAACGCCGACGAACGTCCAACAATCGCTCGTACGTCGCGTACGAGCCCTCGACCGCTCTTTAATTCGTATTCTTTTGCTTGGCGCTCGTCCTCCGACTCAGAAACGTTCGTTTAAAGATAAAACGAACGACGGCGGGCTGTCGACGAGGCAAGAAAGAACAGAGAGATACGGACCGAGAGCAACGATACGCAACGCAAGCAGTCTTAGGTTTACGTGAGCAACCCTCAGCCAGGCGTGGTCCAGGAATTGTATCCGTGGACCGCAATGTGCGTTCGAAATGTCGATGTTCATGTGTCCTGCAGTTCACACGTTGACGCGCAATTAGCTGCGTTCTTCATCGACCCACGAGCCAAGTGATCCACCGTTCAGGGTAATCGTTTATGCATGGATTTTTGTTTGTGTACTCAGGTTTTTGTACTCTTATTCTCGGTTCGAAAGAAGCCGATATCCGACAAACGTCCGACCAACGGGAATCGAACGCGCGGAAGTCGCCATATGATTGACGACACGAAAATACGTTCGAAAACGAAATCGGACGGACTGCGCGACGACACACGCAGCCCGCCGACCGGGCGTAAAGTGCATTATAATATATAACAACCAACGAGATCGAAGCTCCGTTCGTCAGGAAACGACGGGGATATAACACCCGATTCTGAATCCTCTGTACAGCACACGATCTCGCGAAGAAAGCGCACGGTGGCTAGCCCATGATATATATATATGTTCGTTCCTCTCGTCCAGTTATTCGAAGCAAACAGCCGATATGCATCTCCATCGTTCGGGTAAAAAAAAATCGATGGGACGCGCACGGTCGTAGTCTTCCTCGCGCGGTCGTTTCTTCCCGATAGCCAGAAGCAGAGTTTGAAAAACTCTAGCGACGGAACGAGGCATTAGACTCTCGACAACGAGGATACAGACACGGCCGGCGGTCCCCTCTGAATCGACTTCGGTGGTTCAGGTAAAAATAAAAAAAATCGATGGGACGCGCACGGTCGTCCTTCCTCTTCCTCGCGCGCGGTCTATTCTTCCCGATAGCCAGAAGCAGAGTTTGAAAAACTCTAGCGACGGAACGAGGCATTAGACTCGCGACAACGAAGATAGAGAGACGGCCGGCGGTCCCCTCTGAATCCACTTTGGTCGCTCAGGTAAAAATAAAAAAAAATTCGAAAGGGACGCGCACGGTCGTCCTTCCTCTTCCTCGCGCGGTCTTTTCTTCCCGATAGCCAGAAGCAGAGTTTGAAAAACTCTAGCGACGGAACGAGGCATTAGACTCTCGACAACGAGGATAGAGAGACGGCCGGCGGTCCCCTCCGAACGGATGGCGACAACGACGACTAAAGCGCGAAAAATCGCGACGAAAAGGAACGCATCTCCGTTCAGGTGTATGTGTGTGCGTGCGTTTAAAAAAAATTCGATGGGACTCGCAGCCATCGGCCTCGCGCGGTCGTTTCTTCCCGATAGCCAGAAGCAGAGTTTGAAAAACTCTAGCGACGGAACGAGGCATATGACTCACGACAACGAGGATATGGACAGGCGGTCCCCTCTGAACGGGTCGACGAGACGATGGTAAAAGAGACGAACCGGACGAAACTTCCGTCGATCAGGTAAAAATAAAAAAAAATTCGATGGGACGCGCACGGTCGTCGTCGTCGTCTTCCTCGCGCGGTCGTTTCTTCCCGATAGCCAGAAGCAGAGTTTGAAAAACTCTAGCGACGGAACGAGGCATATGACTCACGACAACGAGGATAGAGAGACGGCCGGCGGTCCCCTCTGAATCGACTTCGGTGGTTCAGGTAAAAATAAAAAAAATCGATGGGACGCGCACGGTCGTCGTTCCTCTTCCTCGCGCGCGGTCTATTCTTCCCGATAGCCAGAAGCAGAGTTTGAAAAACTCTAGCGACGGAACGAGGCATTAGACTCGCGAGGATAGAGAGACGGCCGGCGGTCCCCTCCGAACCAACTTCGTCTAGTTAAGAATCGTTATACTCTTTACCATCACTCGCACTGGTATATATCTTTTCGGGCCAACATCCACGCAATGCGTTTTCGTTCTAGGTTACCCGATCCACGAGTACGAACGTACAACGTGGTTTCGTTTTGTCGAACATCGTATATCGTTCGCCGTTGAAACGAACGACAACGAAACGACATAGGAAGAACGAACGCCCTTTGGGTAGGAAGCACGTTTCGAGGAACGACGAGAGTTTGGAGAGACGCGCGAGATAGCTGGAGACGCGCAGATATAGGTATCCATGGATCTTCGAAGAGAACCTTCGAAGATATATAATTCGGTATCCTATTTTTCTGCGGCTCGCTATTCGCGTTCTTTCGCTCTCGTCGACGACTCGTTATAGACGCTTCGTTCGATCCCAAAGAGCAGTCTTCCTTATGTCCCGTTGCTAGGAGGTGAGGCCTACGCAACGCAACTACGAAATATAGAAGAGGTGTGAGCAGTGATCTCTCCGACACGAGGCACTTTAGAGATTTTAGTTTATATATTATATTGTTCGTTCGTTGGATTTCCACGATGCAAATACGAAATACGAGATCGTGACGGCGGGTCTTTCTGTGTACGACCTCACGCAGGCGCCTCGATCGCATTTCTCATTACACGTGGTTTCCACTGTAACTTTTAGTTTTTTCGATATGTGTTCAGCTCAAGTTCCCTCACATATCGTTATTATTATTATTATTATTATTATTAATAGTAGCGGTTTCGTGTTATAGGATTCGGAGACGGCGGGTCTTTCTGTGTACGACCTCACGCAAGCGCCTCGAGAATCTTTTTAAGTTTTCCGTGTGTTATATTATTCGGAGACGGCGGGTCTTTCTGTTTACGACCTCACGCAGGCGCCTCGAGAATATTTTTAAGTTTTTCGTTTGTTATAATATTATTCGGAGACGGCGGGTCTTTCTGTGTACGACCTCACGCAGGCGCCTCGAATTATTCGTGTAAAAGTATATCTCTTCATCCCGATGATCGAGAGAGAGTGCCACACTCTTCGTATAGTTTCGTAACTGGAGCGTCTCCCACCTCCTTATTGTAAAAAATTTGGCTTTTGTCAAAGTATATAGCTTGTTAATACGTCGTATATACTTTGTGTCGATATAGGAGGAGTACGGCTCCTTACCGACGATATTATATATATTTTATTATACAGTGTTCAAGTCAAATATATTCTTTGTGTTTTTGTATTTTTCGTTAATGATCCTTCCGCAGGTTCACCTACGGAAACCTTGTTACGACTTTTACTTCCTCTAAATGATCAAGTTTGGTCATCTTCCCGGTAACATCGGCAATGCTTATCACATTGGCCGCGCACCAGTCCGAAGACCTCACTAAATCATTCAATCGGTAGTAGCGACGGGCGGTGTGTACAAAGGGCAGGGACGTAATCAACGCGAGCTTATGACTCGCGCTTACTGGGAATTCCTCGTTCATGGGGAATAATTGCAAGCCCCAATCCCTAGCACGAAGGAGGTTCAGCGGGTTACCCGGGCCTTTCGGCCAGGGAAAACACGCTGATTCCTTCAGTGTAGCGCGCGTGCGGCCCAGAACATCTAAGGGCATCACAGACCTGTTATTGCTCAATCTCGTGCGGCTAGAAGCCGCCTGTTCCTCTAAGAAGATTTGTTTGTACGTTGGTAGTAAAAACCCGCCGACCGAAGCCGGGGGCCTTCGAGATACCATAATTTACGTCTATTTAGCAGGCTAGAGTCTCGTTCGTTATCGGAATTAACCAGACAAATCGCTCCACCAACTAAGAACGGCCATGCACCACCACCCACCGAATCAAGAAAGAGCTATCAATCTGTCAATCCTTCCGGTGTCCGGGCCTGGTGAGGTTTCCCGTGTTGAGTCAAATTAAGCCGCAGGCTCCACTCCTGGTGGTGCCCTTCCGTCAATTCCTTTAAGTTTCAGCTTTGCAACCATACTTCCCCCGGAACCCAAAAGCTTTGGTTTCCCGGAAGCTGCCCGCCGAGTCATCGGAGGAACTTCGGCGGATCGCTGGCTGGCATCGTTTATGGTTAGAACTAGGGCGGTATCTGATCGCCTTCGAACCTCTAACTTTCGTTCTTGATTAATGAAAACATTTTTGGCAAATGCTTTCGCTTCTGTCCGTCTTGCGACGATCCAAGAATTTCACCTCTAACGTCGCAATACGAATGCCCCCATCTGTCCCTATTAATCATTACCTCGGGGCTCCGAAAACCAACAAAATAGAACCGAGGTCCTATTCCATTATTCCATGCACACAGTATTCAGGCGAAGGTAGCCTGCTTTAAGCACTCTAATTTGTTCAAAGTAAACGTATCGGCCCACCTCGACACTCAGTGAAGAGCACCGCGATGGGATATTAGTTGGACCGCCCCGCGAGGAGCTAAGCCCACCGATAGGACGTACCACATAATGCCAGTTAAACACCGCGAGCGGTGAACCGACACTGTGACACACAGATTCAACTACGAGCTTTTTAACCGCAACAACTTTAATATACGCTATTGGAGCTGGAATTACCGCGGCTGCTGGCACCAGACTTGCCCTCCAATTGGTCCTCGTTAAAGGATTTAAAGTGTACTCATTCCGATTACGGGGCCTCGGATGAGTCCCGTATCGTTATTTTTCGTCACTACCTCCCCGTGCCGGGAGTGGGTAATTTGCGCGCCTGCTGCCTTCCTTGGATGTGGTAGCTGTTTCTCAGGCTCCCTCTCCGGAATCGAACCCTGATTCCCCGTTACCCGTTACAACCATGGTAGGCGCAGAACCTACCATCGACAGTTGATAAGGCAGACATTTGAAAGATGCGTCGCCGGTGCTAGATGACCATGCGATCAGCACAAAGTTATTCAGAGTCACCAAAACAAACGATGGACGAACGGACGAGCCATCCGCCACCGATTGGTTTTGATCTAATAAAAGCATTCGTACCATCTCTGGTACGAATCTGTTTGCATGTATTAGCTCTAGAATTACCACAGTTATCCAAGTAAGTTTAAGTATGATCTAAGAAACCATAACTGATTTAATGAGCCATTCGCGGTTTCACCTTAATGCGGCATGTACTGAGACATGCATGGCTTAATCTTTGAGACAAGCATATGACTACTGGCAGGATCAACCAGGGAACTTTGTATTTTATATATATATTATATATTAGAGTCAAAAGACTCTCTTTTTAAAATAGCCTCAGAGTGTCGTAGGTGGGTCCGTAACACCGTACGACGAGACTTTTCGTTCTTAGTGAACGTTCGACGACACCCTTTTAATTCCCGTTGTAACGTCGAACGCCACTACTCTCTCTCATTTCGCCACTCTCTCTTTACTTTCTTTCGTTCGTTTGATTGTTTGTGTGGAATATTTTAAGATCATTCTGTTCATAGGATCATTCTGTAAGAATGGTTTGTTGGTTGAACGAATATGCCTTAGCGGTAAAAAGCACGTAAACTGCATGCTGAACGTACCGTCCTCGTAAGAAACATATTCGTTCGTTCTTTTGATATTCTCCAATCAGAAAGAACGCACTTCCTAAAAGGTAGTACGCTCCCCATTAGCCTTTCGTATGTTTAAAACGTACTGCGTACGCTATAACATAAGTTTTGGAACGGTCTCTGCCGAACCAGCATGAATTGATACTCAGTTAGTAACAAGCACACTGCCCTAACTTTTTTTAAAGTTAGTGCGAGCATACAGGATCCAGCTTCCCGACTAAGGGGAACCTTGCCACGTTATTTGGTCATTACGTCCAGGACAGCGACCCGCGGCGCAGCAGTGTAGAGAAAGAGTCGATACGAGAACGAAGGAACAGTCGAGAAATAGTAAAAAAGTTCACTAAGACTCGAGGAGCGGTGACTGAATTCTCAACCGAGGCCGTAGAATAGCCACGCGCTCGACGCTGTTCCGTCCGGACCGTCCGACTCGACGTGTCTCTTATAGATACCAAAGCGCCGGCCGGACGGTCGGCGCCGGCCGGGCCAGCGGCCGGGCGCTTACCATGTAAAACCTCCGTTAGAGCGTACCGTCGGACTTAGTCTCTGAAACGCTCGACCACTTTTTTCGAATAAACTACCCTTAGAAAACATCCTATCGTCGAGATATTTTAACGCACCGCTTATTTTAATATTTCAAACGAGTTTTTATCGAAAAATTTAATTTTTTTTTTTTTTTCAAAATCGCATCAGTAAACCACCTCTTTTAACGAATACGGACAAAAACCACGTTCTTAATCGATTAGAACACGTTAAAACAACGAGAAATATGCAAAAAAATATATACCTTGCAACGTTAATTAACGAAAAAATTAAACAAATATCGCAGTCGTGTCAGTTCGACGGACACTAATTTTTTAAAAAATTCGAAAAAAACGTTTAATCCAGTTGTATTTAATAGAGATATAACCGTTTCTGCAAAAATATTTATACCTTATAACGCTTTTTAACGAAATAACTCGAAATAAGCTTTTCGGACTTTTCCGCCGGCCGAAATTTTTCTAAGTCCCAACGTACCGTCGGACTTAGTCTCTGAAACGCTCGACCACTTTGTTCCAATAAAGTACCCTTATAAAACGTCCTATCGTCGAGATATTTTAACGCACCGCTTATTTTAATATTTTAAACGAGTTTTTATCGAAAAATTTAATTTTTTTTTTTTTTTTCAAAATCGCATCAGTAAACCACCTCTTTTAACGAATACGGACAAAAACCACGTTCTTAATCGATTAGAACACGTTGAAACAACGAGAAATATGCAAAAAAATATATACCTTGCAACGTTAATTAACGAAATAATTAAACAAATATCGCAGTCGTGTCAGTTCGTCGAACACAAATTTTTTAAAAAATTCGAAAAAACGTTTAATCCAGTTGTATTTAATAGAGATATAACCGTTTCCGCAAAAATATTTATACCTTATAACGCTTTTTAACGAAATAACTCGAAATAAGTATTTCGGACTTTTCCGCCGGCCGAAATTTTTCTAAGTCCCAACGTACCGGTCCAGAATGAGACAAAGTTCCAAAGGCCCGGTCGTATCCGTCCGTTTTTTTTTAACCTTCCACGGACGAAATAAACGTTTAATCCCGACGTAAAATACAATAATATAGCGATTTATATAAAAATATTCATACCTCATAACGCTTTTTAACGAAATAACTCGAAAAAACTTTTCGGTCCGAAATTTTTCTAAGTCCCTACGTACCGCTCGAGAATGCGACTAAGTTCCAACGTCCCGGGCGCGATCATACTTTTTTTATATAACTTTTCAGCGACGAAATAAATGCTTAATCCCGATGTAAAACGTCATTTTAAAGCGATTTATGCAAGAATATTCGCACCTTATAACGCTTTTAAGCGAAATAATTCAAAAAAACCTTTCGAATAAAAAATTTTTTTTTAACGTTTTCGGGACCAAATAAACGTTTAATCCCGACGTAAAATATAATAATACAACGATTTATATAAAAATATTAATACCTCATAACGCTTTTTAACGAAATAACTCGAAAAAACTTTTCGGTCGAAAATTTTTCTAAGTCCCTACGTACCGGTGGAGAGTATGACCAAGTCCGACGGGCCGAGTCGCGTCGGTCCACTATTTTTTTTTAACGTTTTCGGGACCAAATAAACGTTTAATCCCGACGTAAAATATAATAATATAGCGATTTATATAAAAATATTCGTACCTTATAACGCTTTTTAACGAAATAACTCGAAAAAACTTTTCGGTCGAAAATTTTTCTAAGTCCCTACGTACCGGTGGAGAGTATGACCAAGTCCGACGGGCCGAGTCGCGTCGGTCCACTATTTTTCTTTAACGTTTTCGGGACCAAATAAACGTTTAATCCCGACGTAAAATATAATAATATAGCGATTTATATAAAAATATTCGTACCTTATAACGCTTTTTAACGAAATAACTCGAAAAAACTTTTCGGTCGAAAATTTTTCTAAGTCCCTACGTACCGGTGGAGAGTATGACCAAGTCCGACGGGCCGAGTCGCGTCGGTCCACTATTTTTTTTTAACGTTTTCGGGACCAAATAAACGTTTAATCCCGACGTAAAATATAATAATATAGCGATTTATATAAAAATATTCATACCTTATAACACTTTTAAGCGAAATAACTCGAAAAAACTTTTCGGTCGAAAATTTTTCTAAGTCCCTACGTACCGGTGGAGAGTATGACCAAGTCCGACGGGCCGAGTCGCGTCGGTCCACTATTTTTTTTTAACGTTTTCGGGACCAAATAAACGTTTAATCCCGACGTAAAATATAATAATATAGCGATTTATATAAAAATATTCATACCTTATAACACTTTTAAGCGAAATAACTCGAAAAAACTTTTCGGTCGAAAATTTTTCTAAGTCCCTACGTACCGGTGGAGAGTATGACCAAGTCCGACGGGCCGAGTCGCGTCGGTCCACTATTTTTCTTTAACGTTTTCGGGACCAAATAAACGTTTAATCCCGACGTAAAATATAATAATATAGCGATTTATATAAAAATATTCATACCTTATAACACTTTTAAGCGAAATAACTCGAAAAAACTTTTCGGTCGAAAATTTTTCTAAGTCCCTACGTACCGGTGGAGAGTATGACAAAGTCCGACGGGCCGAGTCGCGTCGGTCCACTATTTTTTTTTAACGTTTTCGGGACCAAATAAACGTTTAATCCCGACGTAAAACTTAATAACATTCCCATTTATATAAAAATATTCGTACCTCATAACGCTTTTTAACGAAATAACTCGAAAAAACTTTTCGGTCCGAAATTTTTCTAAGTCCCTACGTACCGCTCGAGAATGCGACTAAGTTCCAACGTCCCGGGCGCGATCGTACTTTTTTTATATAACTTTCCAGCGACGAAATAAACGCTTAATCCCGATGTAAAACGTCATTTTAAAGCGATTTATGCACAAATATTAGCACCTTGTAACGCTTTTAAGCGAAAAAATTCGAAAAAACGGTTCGATTAAAAAATTTTTTTTAAAGTTCTCGGGACGAAATAAACGCTTAATCCCGACGTAGAAATACATAATATTCCCATTTATATAAAAATATTCATACCTCGTAACGCTTTTAAGCGAGATAACTCGAAATAACTTTTCGGTCCGAAATTTTTCTAAGTCCCTACGTACCGGCCGGGGGATCGACGAAGTGCCAACCTCCCGGTCATGTCGGTCCGGAGGGGGCAATTTTTTAAAAAAATAAAACGAAATCGTTACGTTCGACTAGAATTCGTCGAACCATAACGATTTCTATAAAAATATTCATACCTCGTAACGCTTTTAAGCGAAATAACTCGAAATAACGTTTCGGTCCGAAATTTTTCTAAGTCCCAACGTACCGCTCGAGAATGCGACTAAGTTCCAACGTCTCGGGCGCGATCGTAAATTTTTTACGGCACCTTTCGGGGACGAAATAAACGCTTAATCCCGATGTAAAACGTCATTTTAAAGCGATTTATGCAAGAATATTCGCACCTTATAACGCTTTTAAGCGAAAAAATTCGAAAAAACGGTTCGATTAAAAATTTTTTTTTAACGTTGTCGGGACGAAATAAACGCTTAATCCCGACGTAGAAATACGTAATATTGCTATTTATGTAAAAATATATACGCATCATAACGCTTTTAAGCGAGATAACTCGAAATAACTTTTCGGTCCGGAATTTTTCTAAGTCCCTACGTCCCGGCCGGGGGATCGACGAAGTGCCAACCGCCCGGTCATGTCGGTCCGGAGGGGGCAATTTTTTAAAAAAATAAAACGAAATCGTTACGTTCGACTAGAATTCGTCGAACCATAACGATTTCTATAAAAATATTCATACCTCGTAACGCTTTTTAACGAAATAACTCGAAAAAACTTTTCGGTCCGAAATTTTTCTAAGTCCCAACGTACCGGTCGAGAATGCGACTAAGTTCCAACGTCCCGGGCGCGATCATACTTTTTTTATATAACTTTCCAGCGACGAAATAAACGCTTAATCCCGACGTAAAACGTCATTCTAAAGCGATTTATGCAAGAATATTCGTACCTTGTAACGCTTTTAAGCGAAAAAATTCGAAAAAACGGTTCGATTAAAAAATTTTTTTTAAAGTTCTCGGGACGAAATAAACGCTTAATCCCGACGTAGAAATACATAATATTGCCATTTATATAAAAATATTCATACCTCGTAACGCTTTTTAGCGAGATAACTCGAAATAACTTTTTGGACCGGAATTTTTCTAAGTCCCTACGTACCGGCCGGGGGATCGACGAAGTGCCAACCGCCCGGTCATGTCGGTCCGGAGGGGGCAATTTTTTAAAAAAATAAAACGAAATCGTTACAGTCGACTAGAATTCGTCGAACCATAACGATTTCTATAAAAATATTCATACCTTATAACGCTTTTAAGCGAAATAACTCGAAATAACTTTTCGGTCGAAAATTTTTCTAAGTCCCTACGTACCGGTCGAGAATGCGACTAAGTTCCAACGTCCCGGGCGCGATCATACTTTTTTTATATAACTTTCCAGCGACGAAATAAACGCTTAATCCCGATGTAAAACGTCATTCTAAAGCGATTTATGCACAAATATTAGCACCTTGTAACGCTTTTAAGCGAAAAAATTCGAAAAAACGGTTCGATTAAAAATTTTTTTTTAACGTTCTCGGGACGAAATAAACGCTTAATCCCGACGTAGGAATACATGATATTCCCATTTATGTAAAAATATATACGCATCACAACGCTTTTAAGCGAAATAACTGGAAATAACCGTTCGGTACGAAAATTTTTCAAAGTCAGACGGGCTCTCGAGCGTTGCTCGCTCGCTGCGCTCGCTCGAAAAAAAAACTAGCCCAACCCAAAACCAATCCCTTTTTCGCGTTCGTTCCTCGATTTCTCTTGAAATCGGAGAAACTCGCGGGATCGGTTTTGGGTTGGGCTAGTATAAGTTCGAGCGAGCGCAGCGAGCGAGCAACGATCGCGACCGTTACTTCGTACGTCCACGGTATATTTTCGTTACGTTAATTTTTCGTTACTTTCGTCTCGTTTCTTGGATCGATCGAGAGCGGTTTGGTCGATGGTGAAAGAAGGAAAAAACGAGAGAACGAAAAGTAAAAGAGGAGCGAGCGCGCGTCTCGCCCTTGCGAATTACGTCGTCGTATTTTCGTACGTACGT
>NW_027212685.1:0-31566 GCF_041682495.2 Bombus fervidus | reverse complement strand
TGCGCGTAAAATGCAGTAAGTTGGGCGTTTAAACGTCCCCATATCTCCACGGGCAAGGAAATTAAGGTCATTTTTCGTCAAAATCGACGAATGATCGAGTTGTGCGAGTTCTGTGGCTTGTTACGACGCTTAATACAGCGTGCACTATGTTCTGCGCGTAAAATGCAGTAATTTGGGCGTTTAAACGTCGAAATATCTCCACGGGCAAGGAAATTGCGGTCATTTTTCGTCAAAATCGACGAATGATCGAGTTTTGCGAGTTCTGTGGCTTGTTCCGACGCTTAATACTGCGTGCACTATGTTCTGCGCGTAAAATGCAGTAATTTGGGTGTTTAAACGTCGAAATATCTCCAACGGGAAGGAAATTACGGTCATTTTTCGTCAAAATCGACGAATGATCGAGTTTTGCGAGTTGTCTGGCTTGTTACGACGCTTAATACAGCGTGCACTATGTTCTGCGCGTAAAATGCAGTAATTTGAGCGTTTAAACGTCGAAATATCTCCACGGGCAAGGAAATTACGGTCACTTTTCGTCAAAATCGACGAATGATCGAGTTTTGCGCGTTGTTGGGTTTGTTTCGACGCTTAATACAGCGTGCACTATGTTCTGCGCGTAAAATGCAGTAATTTGGGCGTTTAAACGTCGAAATATCTCCACGGGCAAGGAAATTGCGGTCATTTTTCGTCAAAATCGACGAATGATCGAGTTTTGCGAGTTCTGTGGCTTGTTACGACGCTTAATACAGCGTGCACTATGTTCTGCGCGTAAAATGCAGTAATTTGGGAGTTTAAACGTCGAAATATCTCCACGGGCAAGGAAATTGGGGTCATTTTTCGTCAAAATCGACGAATGATCGAGTTTTGCGAGTTCTGTGGCTTGTTACGACGCTTAATACTGCGTGCACTATGTTCTGCGCGTAAAATGCAGTAATTTGGGTGTTTAAACGTCGCAATATCTCCAACGGGAAGGAAATTACGGTCATTTTTCGTCAAAATCGACGAATGATCGAGTTTTGCGAGTTGTCTGGCTTGTTACGACGCTTAATACAGCGTGCACTCTGTTCTGCGCGTAAAATGCAGTAATTTGGGCGTTTAAAACGTCGAAATATCTCCACGGGCAGGAAATTACGGTCACTTTTCGTCAAAATCGACGAATGATCGAGTTTTGCGCGTTGTTGGGTTTGTTTCGACGCTTAATACAGCGTGCACTATGTTCTGCGCGTAAAATGCAGTAATTTGGGCGTTTAAACGTCGAAATATCTCCACGGGCAAGGAAATTGCGGTCATTTTTCGTCAAAATCGACGAATGATCGAGTTTTGCGAGTTCTGTGGCTTGTTCCGACGCTTAATACTGCGTGCACTATGTTCTGCGCGTAAAATGCAGTAATTTGGGTGTTTTAAACGTCGAAATATCTCCAACGGGAAGGAAATTACGGTCATTTTCGTCAAAATCGACGAATGATCGAGTTTTGCGAGTTGTCTGGCTTGTTACGACGCTTACTACAGCGTGCACTATGTTCTGCGCGTAAAATGCAGTAATTTGAGCGTTTAAACGTCGAAATATCTCCACGGGCAAGGAAATTACGGTCACTTTTCGTCAAAATCGACGAATGATCGAGTTTTGCGCGTTGTTGGGTTTGTTTCGACGCTTAATACAGCGTGCACTATGTTCTGCGCGTAAAATGCAGTAATTTGGGCGTTTAAACGTCGAAATATCTCCACGGGCAAGGAAATTGCAGTCATTTTTCGTCAAAATCGACGAATGATCGAGTTTTGCGAGTTCTGTGGCTTGTTACGACGCTTAATACTGCGTGCACTATGTTCTGCGCGTAAAATGCAGCAATTTGGGCGTTTAAACGTCGCAATATCTCCAACGGGAAGGAAATTACGGTCAATTTCGTCAAAATCGACGAATGATCGAGTTTTGCGAGTTCTGTGGCTTGTTTCGACGCTTAATACAGCGTGCACTATGTTCTGCGCGTAAAATGCAGTAATTTGGGCGTTTAAAACGTCGAAATATCTCCAACGGGAAGGAAATTACGGTCATTTTTCGTCAAAATCGACGAATGATCGAGTTTTGCGCGTTGTTGGGCTTGTTTCGACGCTTAATACAGCGTGCACTATGTTCTGCGTGTAAAATGCAGTAATTTGGGCGTTTAAACGTCGAAATATCTCCACGGGCAAGGAAATTGCGGTCATTTTTCGTCAAAATCGACGAATGATCGAGTTTTGCGAGTTCTGTGGCTTGTTCCGACGCTTAATACTGCGTGCACTATGTTCTGCGCGTAAAATGCAGTAATTTGGGTGTTTAAACGTCGAAATATCTCCAACGGGAAGGAAATTACGGTCATTTTTCGTCAAAATCGACGAATGATCGAGTTTTGCGAGTTGTCTGGCTTGTTTCGACGCTTAATACAGCGTGCACTATGTTCTGCGCGTAAAATGCAGTAATTTGAGCGTTTAAACGTCGCAATATCTCCAACGGGAAGGAAATTACGGTCATTTTTCGTCAAAATCGACGAATGATCGAGTTTTGCGCGTTGTTGGGCTTGTTTCGACGCTTAATACAGCGTGCACTATGTTCTGCGTGTAAAATGCAGTAATTTGGGCGTTTAAAACGTCGAAATATCTCCACGGGCAAGGAAATTGCAGTCATTTTTCGTCAAAATCGACGAATGATCGAGTTTTGCGAGTTCTGTGGCTTGTTACGACGCTTAATACTGCGTGCACTATGTTCTGCGCGTAAAATGCAGCAATTTGGGCGTTTAAACGTCGCAATATCTCCAACGGGAAGGAAATTACGGTCAATTTCGTCAAAATCGACGAATGATCGAGTTTTGCGAGTTCTGTGGCTTGTTCCGCCGCTTAATACTGCGTGCACTATGTTCTGCGCGTAAAATGCAGTAATTTGGGTGTTTAAACGTCGAAATATCTCCAACGGGAAGGAAATTACGGTCATTTTTCGTCAAAATCGACGAATGATCGAGTTTTGCGAGTTGTCTGGCTTGTTTCGACGCTTAATACAGCGTGCACTATGTTCTGCGCGTAAAATGCAGTAATTTGAGCGTTTAAACGTCGCAATATCTCCAACGGGAAGGAAATTACGGTCATTTTTCGTCAAAATCGACGAATGATCGAGTTTTGCGCGTTGTTGGGTTTGTTTCGACGCTTAATACAGCGTGCACTATGTTCTGCGCGTAAAATGCAGTAATTTGGGCGTTTAAACGTCGAAATATCTCCACGGGCAAGGAAATTGCAGTCATTTTTCGTCAAAATCGACGAATGATCGAGTTTTGCGAGTTCTGTGGCTTGTTACGACGCTTAATACTGCGTGCACTATGTTCTGCGCGTAAAATGCAGCAATTTGGCGTTTAAACGTCGCAATATCTCCAACGGGAAGGAAATTACGGTCAATTTCGTCAAAATCGACGAATGATCGAGTTTTGCGAGTTCTGTGGCTTGTTTCGACGCTTAATACAGCGTGCACTATGTTCTGCGCGTAAAATGCAGTAATTTGGGCGTTTAAACGTCGAAATATCTCCAACGGGAAGGAAATTACGGTCATTTTTTCGTCAAAATCGACGAATGATCGAGTTTTGCGCGTTGTTGGGCTTGTTTCGACGCTTAATACAGCGTGCACTATGTTCTGCGTGTAAAATGCAGTAATTTGGGCGTTTAAACGTCGAAATATCTCCACGGGCAAGGAAATTGCGGTCATTTTTCGTCAAAATCGACGAATGATCGAGTTTTGCGAGTTCTGTGGCTTGTTCCGACGCTTAATACTGCGTGCACTATGTTCTGCGCGTAAAATGCAGTAATTTGGGTGTTTAAACGTCGAAATATCTCCAACGGGAAGGAAATTACGGTCATTTTTCGTCAAAATCGACGAATGATCGAGTTTTGCGAGTTGTCTGGCTTGTTTCGACGCTTAATACAGCGTGCACTATGTTCTGCGCGTAAAATGCAGTAATTTGAGCGTTTAAACGTCGCAATATCTCCAACGGGAAGGAAATTACGGTCATTTTTCGTCAAAATCGACGAATGATCGAGTTTTGCGCGTTGTTGGGCTTGTTTCGACGCTTAATACAGCGTGCACTATGTTCTGCGTGTAAAAAAAGCAGTAATTTGGGCGTTTAAACGTCGAAATATCTCCACGGGCAGGAAATTACGGTCATTTTTCGTCAAAATCGACGAATGATCGAGTTTTGCGAGTTCTGTGGCTTGTTACGACGCTTAATACAGCGTGCACTATGTTCTGCGCGTAAAATGCAGTAATTTGGGCGTTTAAACGTCCAAATATCTCCACGGGCAAGGAAATTACGGTCACATTTCGTCAAAATCGACGAATGATCGAGTTTTGCGCGTTGTTGGGTTAGTTTCGACGCTGAATACTGCGTGCACTATGTTCTGCGCGTAAAATGCAGTAATTTGGGCGTTTAAACGTCGAAATATCTCCACGGGCAAGGAAATTACGGTCACTTTTCGTCAAAATCGACGAATGATCGAGTTTTGCGAGTTCTGTGGCTTGTTCCGACGCTTAATACTGCGTGCACTATGTTCTGCGCGTAAAATGCAGTAATTTGGGTGTTTAAACGTCGAAATATCTCCAACGGGAAGGAAATTACGGTCATTTTTCGTCAAAATCGACGAATGATCGAGTTTTGCGAGTTCTGTGGCTTGTTTCGACGCTTAATACAGCGTGCACTATGTTCTGCGCGTAAAATGCAGTAATTTGAGCGTTTAAACGTCGAAATATCTCCACGGGCAAGGAAATTACGGTCACTTTTCGTCAAAATCGACGAATGATCGAGTTTTGCGCGTTGTTGGGTTTGTTTCGACGCTTAATACAGCGTGCACTATGTTCTGCGCGTAAAATGCAGTAATTTGGGCGTTTAAACGTCGAAATATCTCCACGGGCAAGGAAATTGCGGTCATTTTTCGTCAAAATCGACGAATGATCGAGTTTTGCGAGTTCTGTGGCTTGTTACGACGCTTAATACAGCGTGCACTATGTTCTGCGCGTAAAATGCAGTAATTTGGGAGTTTAAACGTCGAAATATCTCCACGGGCAAGGAAATTGGGGTCATTTTTCGTCAAAATCGACGAATGATCGAGTTTTGCGAGTTCTGTGGCTTGTTACGACGCTTAATACTGCGTGCACTATGTTCTGCGCGTAAAATGCAGTAATTTGGGTGTTTAAACGTCGAAATATCTCCAACGGGAAGGAAATTACGGTCATTTTTCGTCAAAATCGACGAATGATCGAGTTTTGCGAGTTGTCTGGCTTGTTACGACGCTTAATACAGCGTGCACTCTGTTCTGCGCGTAAAATGCAGTAATTTGGGCGTTTAAACGTCGAAATATCTCCACGGGCAAGGAAATTACGGTCACTTTTCGTCAAAATCGACGAATGATCGAGTTTTGAGAGTTGTCTGGCTTGTTACGACGCTTACTACAGCGTGCACTATGTTTCTGCGCGTAAAATGCAGTAATTTGAGCGTTTAAACGTCGAAATATCTCCACGGGCAAGGAAATTACGGTCACTTTTCGTCAAAATCGACGAATGATCGAGTTTTGCGCGTTGTTGGGTTTGTTTCGACGCTTAATACAGCGTGCACTATGTTCTGCGCGTAAAATGCAGTAATTTGGGCGTTTAAACGTCGAAATATCTCCACGGGCAAGGAAATTGCAGTCATTTTTCGTCAAAATCGACGAATGATCGAGTTTTGCGAGTTCTGTGGCTTGTTACGACGCTTAATACTGCGTGCACTATGTTCTGCGCGTAAAATGCAGTAATTTGGGTGTTTAAACGTCGAAATATCTCCAACGGGAAGGAAATTACGGTCATTTTTCGTCAAAATCGACGCATGATCGAGTTTTGCGAGTTGTCTGGCTTGTTTCGACGCTTAATACAGCGTGCACTATGT
Organism: Bombus fervidus; assembly: GCF_041682495.2. Taxonomy (NCBI): domain Eukaryota; kingdom Metazoa; phylum Arthropoda; class Insecta; order Hymenoptera; family Apidae; genus Bombus; species Bombus fervidus. The sequence goes on along the minus strand of NW_027212685.1, from coordinate 25,639 downwards.
TCTGCGCGTAAAATGCAGTAATTTGAGCGTTTAAACGTCGCAATATCTCCAACGGGAAGGAAATTACGGTCATTTTTCGTCAAAATCGACGAATGATCGAGTTTTGCGCGTTGTTGGGCTTGTTTCGACGCTTAATACAGCGTGCACTATGTTCTGCGTGTAAAAAAAAGCAGTAATTTGGGCGTTTAAAACGTCGAAATATCTCCACGGGCAAGGAAATTACGGTCATTTTTCGTCAAAATCGACGAATGATCGAGTTTTGCGAGTTCTGTGGCTTGTTACGACGCTTAATACAGCGTGCACTATGTTCTGCGCGTAAAATGCAGTAATTTGGGCGTTTAAACGTCCAAATATCTCCACGGGCAAGGAAATTACGGTCACATTTCGTCAAAATCGACGAATGATCGAGTTTTGCGCGTTGTTGGGTTAGTTTCGACGCTGAATACTGCGTGCACTATGTTCTGCGCGTAAAATGCAGTAATTTGGGCGTTTAAACGTCGAAATATCTCCACGGGCAAGGAAATTACGGTCACTTTTCGTCAAAATCGACGAATGATCGAGTTTTGCGCGTTGTTGGGTTTGTTTCGACGCTTAATACTGCGTGCACTATGTTCTGCGCGTAAAATGCAGTAATTTGGACGTTTAAACGTCGAAATATCTCCACGGGCAAGGAAATTACGGTCATTTTTCGTCAAAATCGACGAATGATCGAGTTTTGCGAGTTCTGTGGCTTGTTACGACGCTTAATACAGCGTGCACTATGTTCTGCGCGTAAAATGCAGTAATTTGGGCGTTTAAACGTCGAAATATCTCCACGGGCAAGGAAAGTGCGGTCATTTTTCGTCAAAATCGACGAATGATCGAGTTTTGCGAGTTCTGTGGCTTGTTACGACGCTTAATACTGCGTGCACTATGTTCTGCGCGTAAAATGCAGCAATTTGGGCGTTTAAAACGTCGCAATATCTCCAACGGGAAGGAAATTACGGTCAATTTCGTCAAAATCGACGAATGATCGAGTTTTTCGAGTTCTGTGGCTTGTTTCGACGCTTAATACAGCGTGCACTATGTTCTGCGCGCAAAATGCAGTAATTTGGGCGTTTAAACGTCGAAATATCTCCAACGGGAAGGAAATTACGGTCATTTTTCGTCAAAATCGACGAATGATCGAGTTTTGCGCGTTGTTGGGCTTGTTTCGACGCTTAATACAGCGTGCACTATGTTCTGCGTGTAAAATGCAGTAATTTGGGCGTTTAAACGTCGAAATATCTCCACGGGCAAGGAAATTACGGTCATTTTTCGTCAAAATCGACGAATGATCGAGTTTTGCGAGTTCTGTGGCTTGTTACGACGCTTAATACAGCGTGCACTATGTTCTGCGCGTAAAATGCAGTAATTTGGGCGTTTAAACGTCGAAATATCTCCACGGGCAAGGAAATTACGGTCACATTTCGTCAAAATCGACGAATGATCGAGTTTTGCGCGTTGTTGGGTTTGTTTCGACGCTGAATACTGCGTGCACTATGTTCTGCGCGTAAAATGCAGTAATTTGGGCGTTTAAACGTCGAAATATCTCCACGGGCAAGGAAATTACGGTCATTTTTCGTCAAAATCGACGAATGATCGAGTTTTGCGAGTTCTGTGGCTTGTTACGACGCTTAATACAGCGTGCACTATGTTCGTTCTGCGCGTAAAATGCAGTAATTTGGGCGTTTAAACGTCGAAATATCTCCACGGGCAAGGAAATTGCGGTCATTTTTCGTCAAAATCGACGAATGATCGCGTTTTGCGAGTTCTGTGGCTTGTTACGACGCTTAATACAGCGTGCACTATGTTCTGCGCGTAAAATGCAGTAATTTGGGCGTTTAAACGTCGAAATATATCCACGGGCAAGGAAATTGCGGTCATTTTTCGTCAAAATCGACGAATGATCGAGTTTTGCGAGTTCTGTGGCTTGTTACGACGCTTAATACAGCGTGCACTATGTTCTGCGCGTAAAATGCAGTAATTTGAGCGTTTAAACGTCGAAATATCTCCACGGGCAAGGAAATTACGGTCACATTTCGTCAAAATCGACGAATGATCGAGTTTTGCGCGTTGTTGGGTTTGTTTCGACGCTGAATACTGCGTGCACTATGTTCTGCGCGTAAAATGCAGTAATTTGGGCGTTTAAACGTCGAAATATCTCCACGGGCAAGGAAATTACGGTCACTTTTCGTCAAAATCGACGAATGATCGAGTTTTGCGCGTTGTTGGGTTTGTTTCGACGCTTAATACTGCGTGCACTATGTTCTGCGCGTAAAATGCAGTAATTTGGGCGTTTAAACGTCGAAATATCTCCACGGGCAAGGAAATTACGGTCATTTTTCGTCAAAATCGACGAATGATCGAGTTTTGCGAGTTCTGTGGCTTGTTACGACGCTTAATACAGCGTGCACTATGTTCTGCGCGTAAAATGCAGTAATTTGGGCGTTTAAACGTCGAAATATCTCCACGGGCAAGGAAATTACGGTCACATTTCGTCAAAATCGACGAATGATCGATTTTGCGCGTTGTTGGGTTTGTTTCGACGCTTAATACTGCGTGCACTATGTTCTGCGCGTAAAATGCAGTAATTTGGGCGTTTAAACGTCGAAATATCTCCACGGGCAAGGAAATTACGGTCATTTTTCGTCAAAATCGACGAATGATCGAGTTTTGCGAGTTCTGTGGCTTGTTACGACGCTTAATACAGCGTGCACTATGTTCTGCGCGTAAAATGCAGTAATTTGGGCGTTTAAACGTCGAAATATCTCCACGGGCAAGGAAATTGCGGTCATTTTTCGTCAAAATCGACGAATGATCGAGTTTTGCGAGTTCTGTGGCTTGTTACGACGCTTAATACTGTGTGCACTATGTTCTGCGCGTAAAATGCAGTAATTTGGGTGTTTAAACGTCGAAATATCTCCAACGGGAAGGAAATTACGGTCATTTTTCGTCAAAATCGACGAATGATCGAGTTTTGCGCGTTGTTGGGCTTGTTTCGACGCTTAATACTGCGTGCACTATGTTCTGCGCGTAAAATGCAGTAATTTGGGCGTTTAAACGTCGAAATATCTCCACGGGCAAGGAAATTACGGTCACTTTTCGTCAAAATCGACGAATGATCGAGTTTTGCGCGTTGTTGGGTTTGTTTCGACGCTTAATACTGCGTGCACTATGTTCTGCGCGTAAAATGCAGTAATTTGGGCGTTTAAACGTCGCAATATCTCCACGGGCAAGGAAATTGCGGTCATTTTTCGTCAAAATCGACGAATGATCGAGTTTTGCGAGTTCTGTGGCTTGTTACGACGCTTAATACTGTGTGCACTATGTTCTGCGCGTAAAATGCAGTAATTTGGGTGTTTAAACGTCGAAATATCTCCAACGGGAAGGAAATTACGGTCATTTTTCGTCAAAATCGACGAATGATCGAGTTTTGCGCGTTGTTGGGCTTGTTTCGACGCTTAATACTGCGTGCACTATGTTCTGCGCGTAAAATGCAGTAATTTGGGCGTTTAAACGTCGAAATATCTCCACGGGCAAGGAAATTACGGTCACTTTTCGTCAAAATCGACGAATGATCGAGTTTTGCGCGTTGTTGGGTTTGTTTCGACGCTTAATACTGCGTGCACTATGTTCTGCGCGTAAAATGCAGTAATTTGGGCGTTTAAACGTCGCAATATCTCCACGGGCAAGGAAATTAAGGTCATTTTTCGTCAAAATCGACGAATGATCGAGTTTTGCGAGTTCTGTGGCTTGTTACGACGCTTAATACTGCGTGCACTATGTTCTGCGCGTAAAATGCAGTAATTTGGGTGTTTAAACGTCGAAATATCTCCAACGGGAAGGAAATTACGGTCATTTTTCGTCAAAATCGACGAATGATCGAGTTTTGCGAGTTGTTGGGTTTGTTTCGACGCTGAATACTGCGTGCACTCTGTTCTGCGCGTAAAATGCAGTAATTTGGGCGTTTAAACGTCGAAATATCTCCACGGGCAAGGAAATTACGGTCACTTTTCGTCAAAATCGACGAATGATCGAGTTTTGCGCGTTGTTGGGTTTGTTTCGACGCTTAATACAGCGTGCACTATGTTCTGCGCGTAAAATGCAGTAATTTGGGCGTTTAAACGTCGAAATATCTCCACGGGCAAGGAAATTACGGTCACTTTTCGTCAAAATCGACGAATGATCGAGTTTTGCGCGTTGTTGGGTTTGTTTCGACGCTTAATACTGCGTGCACTATGTTCTGCGCGTAAAATGCAGTAATTTGGGCGTTTAAACGTCGCAATATCTCCACGGGCAAGGAAATTAAGGTCATTTTTCGTCAAAATCGACGAATGATCGAGTTTTGCGAGTTCTGTGGCTTGTTACGACGCTTAATACTGCGTGCACTATGTTCTGCGCGTAAAATGCAGTAATTTGGGCGTTTAAACGTCGAAATATCTCCACGGGCAAGGAAATTACGGTCATTTTTCGTCAAAATCGACGAATGATCGCGTTTTGCGAGTTCTGTGGCTTGTTACGACGCTTAATACAGCGTGCACTATGTTCTGCGCGTAAAATGCAGTAATTTGGGCGTTTAAACGTCGAAATATCTCCACGGGCAAGGAAATTGCGGTCATTTTTCGTCAAAATCGACGAATGATCGAGTTTTGCGAGTTCTGTGGCTTGTTACGACGCTTAATACTGCGTGCACTATGTTCTGCGCGTAAAATGCAGTAATTTGGGTGTTTAAACGTCGAAATATCTCCAACGGGAAGGAAATTACGGTCATTTTTCGTCAAAATCGACGAATGATCGAGTTTTGCGAGTTGTTGGGTTTGTTTCGACGCTGAATACTGCGTGCACTCTGTTCTGCGCGTAAAATGCAGTAATTTGGGCGTTTAAACGTCGAAATATCTCCACGGGCAAGGAAATTACGGTCACTTTTCGTCAAAACTGACGAATGATCGAGTTTTGCGCGTTGTTGGCTTTGTTTCGACGCTTAATACAGCGTGCACTATGTTCTGCGCGTAAAATGCAGTAATTTGGGCGTTTAAACGCCGAAATATCTCCACGGGCAAGGAAATTGCGGTCATTTTTCGTCAAAATCGACGAATGATCGAGTTTTGCGAGTTCTGTGGCTTGTTACGACGCTTAATACTGCGTGCACTATGTTCTGCGCGTAAAATGCAGCAATTTGGGCGTTTAAACGTCGACATATCTCCGCGGGCAAGGAAATTACGGTCACTTTTCGTCAAAATCGACGAATGATCGAGTTTTGCGCGTTGTTGGGTTTGTTTCGACGCTTAATACTGCGTGCACTATGTTCTGCGCGTAAAATGCAGTAATTTGGGCGTTTAAACGTCGAAATATCTCCACGGGCAAGGAAATTACGGTCACTTTTCGTCAAAATCGACGAATGATCGAGTTTTGCGCGTTGTTGGGTTTGTTTCGACGCTTAATACTGCGTGCACTATGTTCTGCGCGTAAAATGCAGTAATTTGGGCGTTTAAACGTCGAAATATCTCCACGGGCAAGGAAATTACGGTCATTTTTCGTCAAAATCGACGAATGATCGAGTTTTGCGAGTTCTGTGGCTTGTTACGACGCTTAATACAGCGTGCACTATGTTCTGCGCGTAAAATGCAGTAATTTGGGCGTTTAAACGTCGAAATATCTCCACGGGCAAGGAAATTACGGTCACATTTCGTCAAAATCGACGAATGATCGATTTTGCGCGTTGTTGGGTTTGTTTCGACGCTTAATACTGCGTGCACTATGTTCTGCGCGTAAAATGCAGTAATTTGGGCGTTTAAACGTCGAAATATCTCCACGGGCAAGGAAATTACGGTCATTTTTCGTCAAAATCGACGAATGATCGAGTTTTGCGAGTTCTGTGGCTTGTTACGACGCTTAATACAGCGTGCACTATGTTCTGCGCGTAAAATGCAGTAATTTGGGCGTTTAAACGTCGAAATATCTCCACGGGCAAGGAAATTACGGTCATTTTTCGTCAAAATCGACGAATGATCGAGTTTTGCGAGTTCTGTGGCTTGTTACGACGCTTAATACAGCGTGCACTATGTTCTGCGCGTAAAATGCAGTAATTTGGGCGTTTAAACGTCGAAATATCTCCACGGGCAAGGAAATTGCGGTCATTTTTCGTCAAAATCGACGAATGATCGAGTTTTGCGAGTTCTGTGGCTTGTTACGACGCTTAATACTGTGTGCACTATGTTCTGCGCGTAAAATGCAGTAATTTGGGTGTTTAAACGTCGAAATATCTCCAACGGGAAGGAAATTACGGTCATTTTTCGTCAAAATCGACGAATGATCGAGTTTTGCGCGTTGTTGGGCTTGTTTCGACGCTTAATACTGCGTGCACTATGTTCTGCGCGTAAAATGCAGTAATTTGGGCGTTTAAACGTCGAAATATCTCCACGGGCAAGGAAATTACGGTCACTTTTCGTCAAAATCGACGAATGATCGAGTTTTGCGCGTTGTTGGGTTTGTTTCGACGCTTAATACTGCGTGCACTATGTTCTGCGCGTAAAATGCAGTAATTTGGGCGTTTAAACGTCGCAATATCTCCACGGGCAAGGAAATTAAGGTCATTTTTCGTCAAAATCGACGAATGATCGAGTTTTGCGAGTTCTGTGGCTTGTTACGACGCTTAATACTGCGTGCACTATGTTCTGCGCGTAAAATGCAGTAATTTGGGTGTTTAAACGTCGAAATATCTCCAACGGGAAGGAAATTACGGTCATTTTTCGTCAAAATCGACGAATGATCGAGTTTTGCGAGTTGTTGGGTTTGTTTCGACGCTGAATACTGCGTGCACCCTGTTCTGCGCGTAAAATGCAGTAATTTGGGCGTTTAAACGTCGAAATATCTCCACGGGCAAGGAAATTACCGTCACTTTTCGTCAAAACTGACGAATGATCGAGTTTTGAGCGTTGTTGGCTTTGTTTCGACGCTTAATACAGCGTGCACTATGTTCTGCGCGTAAAATGCAGTAATTTGGGCGTTTAAACGCCGAAATATCTCCACGGGCAAGGAAATTACGGTCACTTTTCGTCAAAATCGACGAATGATCGAGTTTTGCGCGTTGTTGGGTTTGTTTCGACGCTTAATACTGCGTGCACTATGTTCTGCGCGTAAAATGCAGTAATTTGGCGTTTAAACGTCGCAATATCTCCACGGGCAAGGAAATTACGGTCATTTTTCGTCAAAATCGACGAATGATCGAGTTTTGCGAGTTCTGTGGCTTGTTACGACGCTTAATACAGCGTGCACTATGTTCTGCGCGTAAAATGCAGTAATTTGGGCGTTTAAACGTCGAAATATCTCCACGGGCAAGGAAATTGCGGTCATTTTTCGTCAAAATCGACGAATGATCGAGTTTTGCGAGTTCTGTGGCTTGTTACGACGCTTAATACTGCGTGCACTATGTTCTGCGCGTAAAATGCAGCAATTTGGGCGTTTAAACGTCGACATATCTCCGCGGGCAAGGAAATTACGGTCACTTTTCGTCAAAATCGACGAATGATCGAGTTTTGCGCGTTGTTGGGTTTGTTTCGACGCTTAATACTGCGTGCACTATGTTCTGCGCGTAAAATGCAGTAATTTGGGCGTTTAAACGTCGAAATATCTCCACGGGCAAGGAAATTACGGTCACTTTTCGTCAAAATCGACGAATGATCGAGTTTTGCGCGTTGTTGGGTTTGTTTCGACGCTTAATACTGCGTGCACTATGTTCTGCGCGTAAAATGCAGTAATTTGGGCGTTTAAACGTCGAAATATCTCCACGGGCAAGGAAATTACGGTCATTTTTCGTCAAAATCGACGAATGATCGAGTTTTGCGAGTTCTGTGGCTTGTTACGACGCTTAATACAGCGTGCACTATGTTCTGCGCGTAAAATGCAGTAATTTGGGCGTTTAAACGTCGAAATATCTCCACGGGCAAGGAAATTACGGTCACATTTCGTCAAAATCGACGAATGATCGATTTTGCGCGTTGTTGGGTTTGTTTCGACGCTTAATACTGCGTGCACTATGTTCTGCGCGTAAAATGCAGTAATTTGGGCGTTTAAACGTCGAAATATCTCCACGGGCAAGGAAATTACGGTCATTTTTCGTCAAAATCGACGAATGATCGAGTTTTGCGAGTTCTGTGGCTTGTTACGACGCTTAATACAGCGTGCACTATGTTCTGCGCGTAAAATGCAGTAATTTGGGCGTTTAAACGTCGAAATATCTCCACGGGCAAGGAAATTGCGGTCATTTTTCGTCAAAATCGACGAATGATCGAGTTTTGCGAGTTCTGTGGCTTGTTACGACGCTTAATACTGTGTGCACTATGTTCTGCGCGTAAAATGCAGTAATTTGGGTGTTTAAACGTCGAAATATCTCCAACGGGAAGGAAATTACGGTCATTTTTCGTCAAAATCGACGAATGATCGAGTTTTGCGCGTTGTTGGGCTTGTTTCGACGCTTAATACTGCGTGCACTATGTTCTGCGCGTAAAATGCAGTAATTTGGGCGTTTAAACGTCGAAATATCTCCACGGGCAAGGAAATTACGGTCACTTTTCGTCAAAATCGACGAATGATCGAGTTTTGCGCGTTGTTGGGTTTGTTTCGACGCTTAATACTGCGTGCACTATGTTCTGCGCGTAAAATGCAGTAATTTGGGCGTTTAAACGTCGCAATATCTCCACGGGCAAGGAAATTAAGGTCATTTTTCGTCAAAATCGACGAATGATCGAGTTTTGCGAGTTCTGTGGCTTGTTACGACGCTTAATACTGCGTGCACTATGTTCTGCGCGTAAAATGCAGTAATTTGGGTGTTTAAACGTCGAAATATCTCCAACGGGAAGGAAATTACGGTCATTTTTCGTCAAAATCGACGAATGATCGAGTTTTGCGAGTTGTTGGGTTTGTTTCGACGCTGAATACTGCGTGCACCCTGTTCTGCGCGTAAAATGCAGTAATTTGGGCGTTTAAACGTCGAAATATCTCCACGGGCAAGGAAATTACCGTCACTTTTCGTCAAAACTGACGAATGATCGAGTTTTGAGCGTTGTTGGCTTTGTTTCGACGCTTAATACAGCGTGCACTATGTTCTGCGCGTAAAATGCAGTAATTTGGGCGTTTAAACGCCGAAATATCTCCACGGGCAAGGAAATTGCGGTCATTTTTCGTCAAAATCGACGAATGATCGAGTTTTGCGAGTTCTGTGGCTTGTTACGACGCTTAATACTGCGTGCACTATGTTCTGCGCGTAAAATGCAGCAATTTGGGCGTTTAAACGTCGACATATCTCCGCGGGCAAGGAAATTACGGTCACTTTTCGTCAAAATCGACGAATGATCGAGTTTTGCGCGTTGTTGGGTTTGTTTCGACGCTTAATACTGCGTGCACTATGTTCTGCGCGTAAAATGCAGTAATTTGGGCGTTTAAACGTCGAAATATCTCCACGGGCAAGGAAATTACGGTCATTTTTCGTCAAAATCGACGAATGATCGCGTTTTGCGAGTTCTGTGGCTTGTTACGACGCTTAATACAGCGTGCACTATGTTCTGCGCGTAAAATGCAGTAATTTGGGCGTTTAAACGTCGAAATATCTCCACGGGCAAGGAAATTGCGGTCATTTTTCGTCAAAATCGACGAATGATCGAGTTTTGCGAGTTCTGTGGCTTGTTACGACGCTTAATACTGCGTGCACTATGTTCTGCGCGTAAAATGCAGTAATTTGGGTGTTTAAACGTCGAAATATCTCCAACGGGAAGGAAATTACGGTCATTTTTCGTCAAAATCGACGAATGATCGAGTTTTGCGAGTTGTTGGGTTTGTTTCGACGCTGAATACTGCGTGCACTCTGTTCTGCGCGTAAAATGCAGTAATTTGGGCGTTTAAACGTCGAAATATCTCCACGGGCAAGGAAATTACGGTCACTTTTCGTCAAAACTGACGAATGATCGAGTTTTGCGCGTTGTTGGCTTTGTTTCGACGCTTAATACAGCGTGCACTATGTTCTGCGCGTAAAATGCAGTAATTTGGGCGTTTAAACGCCGAAATATCTCCACGGGCAAGGAAATTGCGGTCATTTTTCGTCAAAATCGACGAATGATCGAGTTTTGCGAGTTCTGTGGCTTGTTACGACGCTTAATACTGCGTGCACTATGTTCTGCGCGTAAAATGCAGCAATTTGGGCGTTTAAACGTCGACATATCTCCGCGGGCAAGGAAATTACGGTCACTTTTCGTCAAAATCGACGAATGATCGAGTTTTGCGCGTTGTTGGGTTTGTTTCGACGCTTAATACTGCGTGCACTATGTTCTGCGCGTAAAATGCAGTAATTTGGGCGTTTAAACGTCGAAATATCTCCACGGGCAAGGAAATTACGGTCACTTTTCGTCAAAATCGACGAATGATCGAGTTTTGCGCGTTGTTGGGTTTGTTTCGACGCTTAATACTGCGTGCACTATGTTCTGCGCGTAAAATGCAGTAATTTGGGCGTTTAAACGTCGAAATATCTCCACGGGCAAGGAAATTACGGTCATTTTTCGTCAAAATCGACGAATGATCGAGTTTTGCGAGTTCTGTGGCTTGTTACGACGCTTAATACAGCGTGCACTATGTTCTGCGCGTAAAATGCAGTAATTTGGGCGTTTAAACGTCGAAATATCTCCACGGGCAAGGAAATTACGGTCACATTTCGTCAAAATCGACGAATGATCGATTTTGCGCGTTGTTGGGTTTGTTTCGACGCTTAATACTGCGTGCACTATGTTCTGCGCGTAAAATGCAGTAATTTGGGCGTTTAAACGTCGAAATATCTCCACGGGCAAGGAAATTACGGTCATTTTTCGTCAAAATCGACGAATGATCGAGTTTTGCGAGTTCTGTGGCTTGTTACGACGCTTAATACAGCGTGCACTATGTTCTGCGCGTAAAATGCAGTAATTTGGGCGTTTAAACGTCGAAATATCTCCACGGGCAAGGAAATTGCGGTCATTTTTCGTCAAAATCGACGAATGATCGAGTTTTGCGAGTTCTGTGGCTTGTTACGACGCTTAATACTGTGTGCACTATGTTCTGCGCGTAAAATGCAGTAATTTGGGTGTTTAAACGTCGAAATATCTCCAACGGGAAGGAAATTACGGTCATTTTTCGTCAAAATCGACGAATGATCGAGTTTTGCGCGTTGTTGGGCTTGTTTCGACGCTTAATACTGCGTGCACTATGTTCTGCGCGTAAAATGCAGTAATTTGGGCGTTTAAACGTCGAAATATCTCCACGGGCAAGGAAATTACGGTCACTTTTCGTCAAAATCGACGAATGATCGAGTTTTGCGCGTTGTTGGGTTTGTTTCGACGCTTAATACTGCGTGCACTATGTTCTGCGCGTAAAATGCAGTAATTTGGGCGTTTAAACGTCGCAATATCTCCACGGGCAAGGAAATTAAGGTCATTTTTCGTCAAAATCGACGAATGATCGAGTTTTGCGAGTTCTGTGGCTTGTTACGACGCTTAATACTGCGTGCACTATGTTCTGCGCGTAAAATGCAGTAATTTGGGTGTTTAAACGTCGAAATATCTCCAACGGGAAGGAAATTACGGTCATTTTTCGTCAAAATCGACGAATGATCGAGTTTTGCGAGTTGTTGGGTTTGTTTCGACGCTGAATACTGCGTGCACCCTGTTCTGCGCGTAAAATGCAGTAATTTGGGCGTTTAAACGTCGAAATATCTCCACGGGCAAGGAAATTACCGTCACTTTTCGTCAAAACTGACGAATGATCGAGTTTTGAGCGTTGTTGGCTTTGTTTCGACGCTTAATACAGCGTGCACTATGTTCTGCGCGTAAAATGCAGTAATTTGGGCGTTTAAACGCCGAAATATCTCCACGGGCAAGGAAATTGCGGTCATTTTTCGTCAAAATCGACGAATGATCGAGTTTTGCGAGTTCTGTGGCTTGTTACGACGCTTAATACTGCGTGCACTATGTTCTGCGCGTAAAATGCAGCAATTTGGGCGTTTAAACGTCGACATATCTCCGCGGGCAAGGAAATTACGGTCACTTTTCGTCAAAATCGACGAATGATCGAGTTTTGCGCGTTGTTGGGTTTGTTTCGACGCTTAATACTGCGTGCACTATGTTCTGCGCGTAAAATGCAGTAATTTGGGCGTTTAAACGTCGAAATATCTCCACGGGCAAGGAAATTACGGTCATTTTTCGTCAAAATCGACGAATGATCGCGTTTTGCGAGTTCTGTGGCTTGTTACGACGCTTAATACAGCGTGCACTATGTTCTGCGCGTAAAATGCAGTAATTTGGGCGTTTAAACGTCGAAATATCTCCACGGGCAAGGAAATTGCGGTCATTTTTCGTCAAAATCGACGAATGATCGAGTTTTGCGAGTTCTGTGGCTTGTTACGACGCTTAATACAGCGTGCACTATGTTCTGCGCGTAAAATGCAGTAATTTGGGCGTTTAAACGTCGAAATATCTCCACGGGCAAGGAAATTACGGTCACTTTTCGTCAAAATCGACGAATGATCGAGTTTTGCGCGTTGTTGGGTTTGTTTCGACGCTTAATACAGCGTGCACTATGTTCTGCGCGTAAAATGCAGTAATTTGGGCGTTTAAGCGTCCAAATATCTCCACGGGCAAGGAAATTGCGGTCATTTTTCGTCAAAATCGACGAATGATCGAGTTTTGCGAGTTCTGTGGCTTGTTACGACGCTTAATACTGTGTGCACTATGTTCTGCGCGTAAAATGCAGTAATTTGGGTGTTTAAACGTCGAAATATCTCCAACGGGAAGGAAATTACGGTCACATTTCGTCAAAATCGACGAATGATCGAGTTTTGCACGTTGTTGGGTTTGTTTCGACGCTGAATACTGCGTGCACTATGTTCTGCGCGTAAAATGCAGTAATTTGGGCGTTTAAACGTCGAAATATCTCCACGGGCAAGGAAATTACGGTCACTTTTCGTCAAAATCGACGAATGATCGAGTTTTGCGCGTTGTTGGGTTTGTTTCGACGCTTACTACTGCGTGCACTATGTTCTGCGCGTAAAATGCAGCAATTTGGGCGTTTAAACGTCGACATATCTCCGCGGGCAAGGAAATTACGGTCACTTTTCGTCAAAATCGACGAATGATCGAGTTTTGCGCGTTGTTGGGTTTGTTTCGACGCTTAATACTGCGTGCACTATGTTCTGCGCGTAAAATGCAGTAATTTGGGCGTTTAAACGTCGAAATATCTCCACGGGCAAGGAAATTACGGTCATTTTTCGTCAAAATCGACGAATGATCGCGTTTTGCGAGTTCTGTGGCTTGTTACGACGCTTAATACAGCGTGCACTATGTTCTGCGCGTAAAATGCAGTAATTTGGGCGTTTAAACGTCGAAATATCTCCACGGGCAAGGAAATTGCGGTCATTTTTCTTCAAAATCGACGAATGATCGAGTTTTGCGAGTTCTGTGGCTTGTTACGACGCTTAATACAGCGTGCACTATGTTCTGCGCGTAAAATGCAGTAATTTGGGCGTTTAAACGTCGAAATATCTCCACGGGCAAGGAAATTACGGTCATTTTTCGTCAAAATCGACGAATGATCGAGTTTTGCGAGTTCTGTGGCTTGTTACGACGCTTAATACAGCGTGCACTATGTTCTGCGCGTAAAATGCAGTAATTTGAGCGTTTAAACGTCGAAATATCTCCACGGGCAAGGAAATTACGGTCACATTTCGTCAAAATCGACGAATGATCGAGTTTTGCGCGTTGTTGGGTTTGTTTCGACGCTGAATACTGCGTGCACTATGTTCTGCGCGTAAAATGCAGTAATTTGGGCGTTTAAACGTCGAAATATCTCCACGGGCAAGGTAATTACGGTCACTTTTCGTCAAAATCGACGAATGATCGAGTTTTGCGCGTTGTTGGGTTTGTTTCGACGCTTAATACTGCGTGCACTATGTTCTGCGCGTAAAATGCAGTAATTTGGGCGTTTAAACGTCGAAATATCTCCACGGGCAAGGAAATTACGGTCATTTTTCGTCAAAATCGACGAATGATCGAGTTTTGCGAGTTCTGTGGCTTGTTACGACGCTTAATACAGCGTGCACTATGTTCTGCGCGTAAAATGCAGTAATTTGGGCGTTTAAACGTCGAAATATCTCCACGGGCAAGGAAATTACGGTCATTTTTCGTCAAAATCGACGAATGATCGAGTTTTGCGAGTTCTGTGGCTTGTTACGACGCTTAATACAGCGTGCACTATGTTCTGCGCGTAAAATGCAGTAATTTGGGCGTTTAAACGTCGAAATATCTCCACGGGCAAGGAAATTGCGGTCATTTTTCGTCAAAATCGACGAATGATCGAGTTTTGCGAGTTCTGTGGCTTGTTACGACGCTTAATACTGTGTGCACTATGTTCTGCGCGTAAAATGCAGTAATTTGGGTGTTTAAACGTCGAAATATCTCCAACGGGAAGGAAATTACGGTCATTTTTCGTCAAAATCGACGAATGATCGAGTTTTGCGCGTTGTTGGGCTTGTTTCGACGCTTAATACTGCGTGCACTATGTTCTGCGCGTAAAATGCAGTAATTTGGGCGTTTAAACGTCGAAATATCTCCACGGGCAAGGAAATTACGGTCACTTTTCGTCAAAATCGACGAATGATCGAGTTTTGCGCGTTGTTGGGTTTGTTTCGACGCTTAATACTGCGTGCACTATGTTCTGCGCGTAAAATGCAGTAATTTGGGCGTTTAAACGTCGCAATATCTCCACGGGCAAGGAAATTAAGGTCATTTTTCGTCAAAATCGACGAATGATCGAGTTTTGCGAGTTGTTGGGTTTGTTTCGACGCTGAATACTGCGTGCACTCTGTTCTGCGCGTAAAATGCAGTAATTTGGGCGTTTAAACGTCGAAATATCTCCACGGGCAAGGAAATTACGGTCACTTTTCGTCAAAACTGACGAATGATCGAGTTTTGCGCGTTGTTGGCTTTGTGTCGACGCTTAATACAGCGTGCACTATGTTCTGCGCGTAAAATGCAGTAATTTGGGCGTTTAAACGCCGAAATATCTCCACGGGCAAGGAAATTGCGGTCATTTTTCGTCAAAATCGACGAATGATCGAGTTTTGCGAGTTCTGTGGCTTGTTACGACGCTTAATACTGCGTGCACTATGTTCTGCGCGTAAAATGCAGCAATTTGGGTGTTTAAACGTCGAAATATCTCCAACGGGAAGGAAATTACGGTCATTTTTCGTCAAAATCGACGAATGATCGAGTTTTGCGCGTTGTTGGGCTTGTTTCGACGCTTAATACTGCGTGCACTATGTTCTGCGCGTAAAATGCAGTAATTTGGGCGTTTAAACGTCGAAATATCTCCACGGGCAAGGAAATTACGGTCACTTTTCGTCAAAATCGACGAATGATCGAGTTTTGCGCGTTGTTGGGTTTGTTTCGACGCTTAATACTGCGTGCACTATGTTCTGCGCGTAAAATGCAGTAATTTGGGCGTTTTAAACGTTGCAATATCTCCACGGGCAAGGAAATTAAGGTCATTTTTCGTCAAAATCGACGAATGATCGAGTTTTGCGAGTTCTGTGGCTTGTTACGACGCTTAATACTGCGTGCACTATGTTCTGCGCGTAAAATGCAGTAATTTGGGTGTTTTAAACGTCGAAATATCTCCAACGGGAAGGAAATTACGGTCATTTTTTCGTCAAAATCGACGAATGATCGAGTTTTGCGAGTTGTCTGGCTTGTTACGACGCTTAATACAGCGTGCACTCTGTTCTGCGCGTAAAATGCAGTAATTTGGGCGTTTAAACGTCGAAATATCTCCACGGGCAAGGAAATTACGGTCACTTTTCGTCAAAACTGACGAATGATCGAGTTTTGCGCGTTGTTGGGTTTGTTTCGACGCTTAATACAGCATGCACTATGTTCTGCGCGTAAAATGCAGTAATTTGGGCGTTTAAACGTCGAAATATCTCCACGGGCAAGGAAATTGCGGTCATTTTTCGTCAAAATCGACGAATGATCGAGTTTTGCGAGTTCTGTGGCTTGTTACGACGCTTAATACTGCGTGCACTATGTTCTGCGCGTAAAATGCAGCAATTTGGGCGTTTAAACGTCGCAATATCTCCAACGGGAAGGAAATTACGGTCAATTTCGTCAAAATCGACGAATGATCGAGTTTTGCGCGTTGTTGGTTTGTTTCGACGCTGAATACTGCGTGCACTATGTTCTGCGCGTAAAATGCAGTAATTTGGGCGTTTAAACGTCGAAATATCTCCACGGCAAGGAAATTACGGTCACTTTTCGTCAAAATCGACGAATGATCGAGTTTTGCGCCGTTGTTGGGTTTGTTTCGACGCTTAATACTGCGTGCACTATGTTCTGCGCGTAAATGCAGTAATTTGGGCGTTTAAACGTCGAAATATCTCCACGGGCAAGGAAATTACGGTCATTTTTCGTCAAAATCGACGAATGATCGAGTTTTGCGAGTTCTGTGGCTTGTTACGACGCTTAATACAGCGTGCACTATGTTCTGCGCGTAAAATGCAGTAATTTGGGTGTTTAAACGTCGAAATATCTCCAACGGGAAGGAAATTACGGACATTTTTCGTCAAAATCGACGAATGATCGAGTTTTGCGAGTTGTCTGGCTTGTTACGACGCTTAATACAGCGTGCACTCTGTTCTGCGCGTAAAATGCAGTAATTTGGGCGTTTTAAACGTCGAAATATCTCCACGGGCAAGGAAATTACGGTCACTTTTCGTCAAAATCGACGAACGATCGAGTTTTGCGCGTTGTTGGGTTTGTTTCGACGCTTAATACAGCGTGCACTATGTTCTGCGCGTAAAATGCAGTAATTTGGGCGTTTAAACGTCCAAATATCTCCACGGGCAAGGAAATTGCGGTCATTTTTCGTCAAAATCGACGAATGATCGAGTTTTGCGAGTTCTGTGGCTTGTTACGACGCTTAATACTGTGTGCACTATGTTCTGCGCGTAAAATGCAGTAATTTGGGTGTTTAAACGTCGAAATATCTCCAACGGGAAGGAAATTACGGTCATTTTTCGTCAAAATCGACGAATGATCGAGTTTTGCGCGTTGTTGGGCTTGTTTCGACGCTTAATACTGCGTGCACTATGTTCTGCGCGTAAAATGCAGTAATTTGGGCGTTTAAACGTCGAAATATCTCCACGGGCAAGGAAATTACGGTCACTTTTCGTCAAAATCGACGAATGATCGAGTTTTGCGCGTTGTTGGGTTTGTTTCGACGCTTAATACTGCGTGCACTATGTTCTGCGCGTAAAATGCAGTAATTTGGGCGTTTAAACGTCGCAATATCTCCACGGGCAAGGAAATTAAGGTCATTTTTCGTCAAAATCGACGAATGATCGAGTTTTGCGAGTTCTGTGCTTGTTACGACGCTTAATACAGAGTGCACTATGTTCTGCGCGTAAAATGCAGTAATTTGGGCATTTAAACGTCGAAATATCTCCACGGGCAAGGAAATTTCGGTCATTTTTCGTCAAAATCGACGAATGATCGAGTTTTGCGAGTTCTGTGGCTTGTTACGACGCTTAATACAGCGTGCACTATGTTCTGCGCGTAAAATGCAGTAATTTGGGCGTTTAAACGTCGAAATATCTCCACGGGCACGGAAGAAATTACGGTCACTTTTCGTCAAAATCGACGAATGATCGAGTTTTGCGCGTTGTTGGGTTTGTTTCGACGCTTAATACTGCGTGCACTATGTTCTGCGCGTAAAATGCAGTAATTTGGGCGTTTAAACGTCGAAATATCTCCACGGGCAAGGAAATTACGGTCACTTTTCGTCAAATCGACGAATGATAGAGTTTTGCGCGTTGTTGGGTTTGTTTCGACGCTTAATACTGCGTGCACTATGTTCTGCGCGTAAAATGCAGTAATTTGGGCGTTTAAACGTCGCAATATCTCCACGGGCAAGGAAATTAAGGTCATTTTTTCGTCAAAATCGACGAATGATCGAGTTTTGCGCGTTGTTGGGCTTGTTTCGACGCTTAATACTGCGTGCACTATGTTCTGCGCGTAAAATGCAGTAATTTGGGTGTTTAAACGTCGAAATATCTCCAACGGGAAGGAAATTACGGTCATTTTTCGTCAAAATCGACGAATGATCGAGTTTTGCGAGTTGCCTGGCTTGTTACGACGCTTAATACAGCGTGCACTCTGTTCTGCGCGTAAAATGCAGTAATTTGGGCGTTTAAACGTCCAAACATCTCCACGGGCAAGGAAATTGCGGTCATTTTTCGTCAAAATCGACGAATGATCGAGTTTTGCGCGTTGTTGGGCTTGTTTCGACGCTTAATACTGCGTGCACTATGTTCTGCGCGTAAAATGCAGTAATTTGGGTGTTTAAACGTCGAAATATCTCCAACGGAAGGAAATTACGGTCATTTTTCGTCAAAATCGACGAATGATCGAGTTTTGCGAGTTGTCTGGCTTGTTACGACGCTTAATACAGCGTGCACTCTGTTCTGCGCGTAAAATGCAGTAATTTGGGCGTTTAAACGTCGAAATATCACCACGGGCAAGGAAATTACGGTCACTTTTCGTCAAAATCGACGAATGATCGAGTTTTGCGCGTTGTTGGGCTTGTTTCGACGCTTAATACTGCGTGCACTATGTTCTGAGCGTAAAATGCAGTAATTTGGGCGTTTAAACGTCGAAATATCTCCACGGCAAGGAAATTACGGTCATTTTTCGTCAAAATCGACGAATGATCGAGTTTTGCGAGTTCTGTGGCTTGTTACGACGCTTAATACAGCGTGCACTATGTTCTGCGCGTAAAATGCAGTAATTTGGGCGTTTAAACGTCGAAATATCTCCACGGGCAAGGAAATTACGGTCATTTTTCGTCAAAATCGACGAATGATCGAGTTTTGCGAGTTCTGTGGCTTGTTACGACGCTTAATACAGCGTGCACTATGTTCTGCGCGTAAAATGCAGTAATTTGGGCGTTTAAACGTCGAAATATCTCCACGGGCAAGGAAATTACGGTCACTTTTCGTCAAAATCGACGAATGATCGAGTTTTGCGCGTTGTTGGGTTTGTTTCGACGCTTAATACAGCGTGCACTATGTTCTGCGCGTAAAATGCAGTAATTTGGGCGTTTAAACGTCGAAATATCTCCACGGGCAAGGAAATTGCGGTCATTTTTCGTCAAAATCGACGAATGATCGAGTTTTGCGAGTTCTGTGGCTTGTTCCGACGCTTAATACTGCGTGCACTATGTTCTGCGCGTAAAATGCAGTAATTTGGGTGTTTAAACGTCGAAATATCTCCAACGGGAAGGAAATTACGGTCATTTTTCGTCAAAATCGACGAATGATCGAGTTTTGCGAGTTGTCTGGCTTGTTACGACGCTTAATACAGCGTGCACTCTGTTCTGCGCGTAAAATGCAGTAATTTGGGCGTTTAAACGTCGAAATATCTCCACGGCCAAGGAAATTACGGTCACTTTTCGTCAAAATCGACGAATGATCGAGTTTTGCGCGTTGTTGGGCTTGTTTCGACGCTTAATACTGCGTGCACTATGTTCTGAGCGTAAAATGCAGTAATTTGGGCGTTTACACGTCGTAATATCTCCACGGGCAAGGAAATTACGGTCATTTTTCGTCAAAATCGACGAATGATCGAGTTTTGCGAGTTCTGTGGCTTGTTACGACGCTTAATACAGCGTGCACTATGTTCTGCGCGTAAAATGCAGTAATTTGGGCGTTTAAACGTCGAAATATCTCCACGGGCAAGGAAATTGCGGTCATTTTTCGTCAAAATCGACGAATGATCGAGTTTTGCGAGTTGTCTGGCTTGTTACGACGCTTAATACAGCGTGCACTCTGTTCTGCGCGTAAAATGCAGTAATTTGGGCGTTTAAACGTCGAAATATCACCACGGGCAAGGAAATTACGGTCACTTTTCGTCAAAATCGACGAATGATCGAGTTTTGCGCGTTGTTGGGCTTGTTTCGACGCTTAATACTGCGTGCACTATGTTCTGAGCGTAAAATGCAGTAATTTGGGCGTTTACACGTCGAAATATCTCCACGGGCAAGGAAATTACGGTCATTTTTCGTCAAAATCGACGAATGATCGAGTTTTGCGAGTTCTGTGGCTTGTTACGACGCTTAATACAGCGTGCACTATGTTCTGCAGGTAAAATGCAGTAATTTGGGCGTTTAAACGTCGAAATATCTCCACGGGCAAGGAATTACGGTCACTTTTCGTCAAAATCGACGAATGATCGACTTTTGCGCGTTGTTGGGTTTGTTTCGACGCTTAGTACTGCGTGCACTATGTTTCTGCGCGTCAAATGCAGTAATTTGGGCGTTTAAACGTCGAAATATCTCCACGGGCAAGGAAATTACGGTCACTTTTCGTCAAAATCGACGAATGAACGAGTTTTGCGCGTTGTTGGGCTTGTTTCGACGCTTAGTACTGCGTGCACTATGTTCTGAGCGTAAAATGCAGTAATTTGGGCGTTTAAACGTCGAACTATCTCCACGGGCAAGGAAATTACGGTCATTTTTCGTCAAAATCGACGAATGATCGAGTTTTGCGAGTTCTGTGGCTTGTTACGACGCTTAATACAGCGTGGCACTATGTTCTGCGCGTAAAATGCAGTAATTTGGGCGTTTAAAGGTCGAAATATCTCCACGGGCAAGGAAATTACGGTCACTTTTCGTCAAAATCGACGAATGATCGAGTTTTGCGCGTTGTTGGGTTTGTTTCGACGCTTAATACAGCGTGCACTATGTTCTGCGCGTAAAATGCAGTAATTTGGGCGTTTAAACGTCGAAATATCTCCACGGGCAAGGAAATTGCGGTCATTTTTCGTCAAAATCGACGAATGATCGAGTTTTGCGAGTTCTGTGGCTTGTTCCGACGCTTAATACTGCGTGCACTCTGTTCTGCGCGTAAAATGCAGTAATTTGGGCGTTTAAACGTCGAAATATCTCCACGGGCAAGGAAATTACGGTCACTTTTCGTCAAAATCGACGAATGATCGAGTATTGCGCGTTGTTGGGCTTGTTACGACGCTTAATACAGCGTGCACTATGTTCTGCGCGTAAAATGCAGTAATTTGAGCGTTTAAACGTCGAAATATCTCCACGGGCAAGGAAATTACGGTCACTTTTCGTCAAAATCGACGAATGATCGAGTTTTGCGCGTTGTTGGGCTTGTTTCGACGCTTAATACTGCGTGCACTATGTTCTGAGCGTAAATGCAGTAATTTGGGCGTTTAAACGTCGAAATATCTCCACGGGCAAGGAAATTACGGTCATTTTTCGTCAAAATCGACGAATGATCGAGTTTTGCGAGTTCTGTGGCTTGTTACGACGCTTAATACGGCGTGCACTATGTTCTGCGCGGTAAATGCAGTAATTTGGGCGTTTAAACGTCGAAATATCTCCACGGGCAAGGAAATTACGGTCACTTTTCGTCAAAATCGACGAATGATCGAGTTTTGCGCGTTGTTGGGTTTGTTTCGACGCTTCATACAGCGTGCACTATGTTCTGCGCGTAAAATGCAGTAATTTGGGCGTTTAAACGTCGAAATATCTCCACGGGCAAGGAAATTGCGGTCATTTTTCGTCAAAATCGACGAATGATCGAGTTTTGCGAGTTCTGTGGCTTGTTACGACGCTTAATACTGCGTGCACTATGTTCTGCGCGTAAAATGCAGCAATTTGGGCGTTTTAAACGTCGCAATATCTCCAACGGAAGGAAATTACGGTCAATTTCGTCAAAATCGACGAATGATCGAGTTTTGCGTGTTCTGTGGCTTGTTTCGACGCTTAATACAGCGTGCACTATGTTCTGCGCGTAAAATGCAGTAATTTGGGTGTTTAAACGTCGAAATATCTCCAACGGGAAGGAAATTACGGTCATTTTTCGTCAAAATCGACGAATGATCGAGTTTTGCGCGTTGTTGGGCTTGTTTCGACGCTTAATACAGCGTGCACTATGTTCTGCGTGTAAAATGCAGTAATTTGGGCGTTTAAACGTCGAAATATCTCCACGGGCAAGGAAATTACGGTCATTTTTCGTCAAAATCGACGAATGATCGAGTTTTGCGAGTTCTGTGGCTTGTTACGACGCTTAATACAGCGTGCACTATGTTCTGCGCGTAAAATGCAGTAATTTGGGCGTTTTAAACGTCGAAATATCTCCACGGGCAAGGAAATTACGGTCACATTTCGTCAAAATCGACGAATGATCGAGTTTTGCGAGTTCTGTGGCTTGTTTCGACGCTGAATACTGCGTGCACTATGTTCTGCGCGTAAAATGCAGCAATTTGGGCGTTTAAACGTCGAAATATCTCCACGGGCAAGGAAATTACGGTCACTTTTCGTCAAAATCGACGAATGATCGAGTTTTGCGCGTTGTTGGGTTTGTTTCGACGCTTAATACTGCGTGCACTATGTTCTGAGCGTAAAATGCAGTAATTTGGGCGTTTAAACGTCGAAATATCTCCACGGGCAAGGAAATTGCGGTCATTTTTTCGTCAAAATCGACGAATGATCGAGTTTTGCGAGTTCTGTGGCTTGTTACGACGCTTAATACTGCGTGCACTATGTTCTGCGCGTAAAATGCAGCAATTTGGGCGTTTAAACGTCGCAATATCTCCAACGGGAAGGAAATTACGGTCAATTTCGTCAAAATCGACGAATGATCGAGTTTTGCGTGTTCTGTGGCTTGTTTCGACGCTTAATACAGCGTGCACTATGTTCTGCGCGTAAAATGCAGTAATTTGGGTGTTTAAACGTCGAAATATCTCCAACGGGAAGGAAATTACGGTCATTTTTCGTCAAAATCGACGAATGATCGAGTTTTGCGCGTTGTTGGCTTGTTTCGACGCTTAATACAGCGTGCACTATGTTCTGCGTGTAAAATGCAGTAATTTGGCGTTTAAACGTCGAAATATCTCCACGGGCAAGGAAATTACGGTCATTTTTCGTCAAAATCGACGAATGATCGAGTTTTGCGAGTTCTGTGGCTTGTTACGACGCTTAATACAGCGTGCACTATGTTCTGCGCGTAAAATGCAGTAATTTGGGCGTTTTAAACGTCGAAATATCTCCACGGGCAAGGAAATTACGGTCACATTTCGTCAAAATCGACGAATGATCGAGTTTTGCGAGTTCTGTGGCTTGTTTCGACGCTGAATACTGCGTGCACTATGTTCTGCGCGTAAAATGCAGCAATTTGGGCGTTTTAAACGTCGAAATATCTCCACGGGCAAGGAAATTACGGTCACTTTTCGTCAAAATCGACGAATGATCGAGTTTTGCGCGTTGTTGGGTTTGTTTCGACGCTTAATACTGCGTGCACTATGTTCTGAGCGTAAAATGCAGTAATTTGGGCGTTTAAACGTCGAAATATCTCCACGGGCAAGGAAATTACGGTCATTTTTCGTCAAAATCGACGAATGATCGAGTTTTGCGAGTTCTGTGGCTTGTTACGACGCTTAATACAGCGTGCACTATGTTCTGCGCGTAAAATGCAGTAATTTGGGCGTTTAAACGTCGCAATATCTCCACGGGAAGGAAATTGCGGTCATTTTCGTCAAAATCGACGAATGATCGAGTTTTTGCGAGTTGTCTGGCCTGTTACGACGCTTAATACAGCGTGCACTATGTTCTGCGCGTAAAATGCTGTAATTTGGGCGTTTAAACGTCGAAATATCTCCACGGGCAAGGAAATTGCGGTCATTTTTCGTCAAAATCGACGAATGATCGAGTTTTGCGAGTTCTGTGGCTTGTTACGACGCTTAATACAGCGTGCACTATGTTCTGCGCGTAAAATGCAGTAATTTGGGCGTTTAAACGTCGAAATATCTCCACGGGCAAGGAAATTACGGTCACTTTTCGTCAAAATCGACGAATGATCGAGTTTTGCGCGTTGTTGGGTTTGTTTCGATGCTTAATACTGCGTGCACTATGTTCTGCGCGTAAAATGCAGTAATTTGGGCGTTTAAACGTCGAAATATCTCCACTGGCAAGGAAAATTACGGTCACTTTTCGTCAAAATCGACGAATGATCGAGTTTTGCGAGTTCTGTGGCTTGTTACGACGCTTAATACAGCGTGCACTATGTTCTGCGCGTAAAATGGAGTAATTTGGGCGTTTAAACGTCGAAATATCTCCACGGGCAAGGAAATTACGGTCATTTTTCGTCAAAATCGACGAATGATCGAGTTTTGCGCGTTGTTGGGCTTGTTTCGACGCTTAATACTGCGTGCACTATGTTCTGCGCGTAAAATGCAGTAATTTGGGCGTTTAAACGTCGAAATATCTCCACGGGCAAGGAAATTACGGTCATTTTTCGTCAAAATCGACGAATGATCGAGTTTTGCGAGTTCTGTGGCTTGTTACGACGCTTAATACAGCGTGCACTATGTTCTGCGCGTAAAATGCAGTAATTTGGGCGTTTAAACGTCGAAATATCTCCAACGGGAAGGAAATTACGGTCATTTTTCGTCAAAACCGACGAATGATCGAGTTTTGCGCGTTGTTGGGCTTGTTACGACGCTTAATACAGCGTGCACTATGTTCTGCGCGTAAAATGCAGTAATTTGGGCGTTTAAACGTCGAAATATCTCCAACGGGAAGGAAATTACGGTCATTTTTCGTCAAAACCGACGAATGATCGAGTTTTGCGCGTTGTTGGGCTTGTTTCGACGCTTAATACTGCGTGCACTATGTTCTGCGCGTAAAATTCAGTAATTTGGGCGTTTAAACGTCGAAATATCTCCACGGGCAAGGAAATTACGGTCATTTTTCGTCAAAATCGACGAATGATCGAGTTTTGCGAGTTCTGTGGCTTGTTACGACGCTTAATACAGCGTGCACTATGTTCTGCGCGTAAAATGCAGTAATTTGGGCGTTTAAACGTCGAAATATCTCCACGGGCAAGGAAATTACGGTCATTTTTCGTCAAAATCGACGAATGATCGAGTTTTGCGAGTTCTGTGGCTTGTTACGACGCTTAATACAGCGTGCACTGTGTTCTGCGCGTAAAATGCAGTAATTTGGGCGTTTAAACGTCGAAATATTTCCACGGGCAAGGAAATTACGGTCACTTTTCGTCAAAACCGACGAATGATCGAGTTTTGCGCGTTGTTGGGCTTTGTTTCGACGCTTAATACTGTGTGCACTATGTTCTGCGCGTAAAATGCAGTAATTTGGGCGTTTAAACGTCGAAATATCTCCACGGGCAAGGAAATTACGGTCACTTTTCGTCAAAATCGACGAATGATCGAGTTTTGCGCGTTGTTGGGTTTTGTTTCGACGCTTAATACTGCGTGCACTATGTTCTGCGCGTAAAATGCAGTCATTTGGGCGTTTTAAACGTCGAAATATCTCCACGGGCAAGGAAATTACGGTCACTTTTCGTCAAAATCGACGAATGATCGAGTTTTGCGAGTTGTCTGGCTTGTTACGACGCTTAATACAGTGTGCACTATGTTCTGCGCGTAAAATGCAGTAATTTGGGCGTTTAAACGTCGAAATATCTCCACGGACAAGGAAATTACGGTCACTTTTCGTCAAAATCGACGAATGA
>NW_027212684.1:25000-27500 GCF_041682495.2 Bombus fervidus | reverse complement strand
GTACAGAAACGTTGCGCAACACCGTGAGCTTTTCTCTTCTTCGTCACCCTTAAATATAGCCGATCGTAGACGCACGCTAGATCGTAACACACACTTTTCGTTGATTTCCGACGAACGTGGCTTTGGGCCAGGCGCGCGGGCAGAGAGATACGCGACCGACGGGGAAAAATTCGTCCCGATACATGTACGCGTACTCTCCGATCTCCGCGCAACGCTGGGGATCATCTCCCTAAGTCATCAGCGTTCGAAGAAATCTCGTGTGTCCGTTCCCGGATCTACGGCTTTCTCTGGGTTCACGAAGAACAGAAAAAAGCACAGAGGATGAAAAACGCAACGACGACCCATCGATGCGACGGTCCTCGTTGTCTTCTCGTCAGTCGTCTCGCGCCTGCAGAATACATCTCTGCCGCACGAACAGACGGAGTGGGTATTCGATCCCTGGGGCTGTACGAGTAAAAACATCTTGATGAAAAGACGGTTGTGTTTCTTTAAGGCACACAGTTTTTCGTTACGCCACCAAGTTTAGGTTTAGGTTTTAATATCTTGGTTCTCTTTTCTCTCCTCTCTCGACTGACTTTGTTCAAAAATATTTTTGCTTTCTCTCAGTCTCGCCAAAAATTCATTTAAGACGACGTCGGGGGCGCGGTCATTCGTGCTTATCGAAGACTAACAAAACGTAGCAGAGGCTGATACAAAAAGAAAAAAAAAATCGGCCACGAAGAAAACTCGCTCTGTGTATCTCGATAACCGCGTCGACGACGACGGTTCTCTCCGCGCTCTTTTAATTCGTATCCTTCTTCTTGCGCTTCGTCCGACTCAGAAACGTTCGTAAAACACGAACGACGGCGGGTTGTCAAGCCAAGAAGGGACAGAGAAGAGACGGAGGTAGTTTTGCGAGTCTCCCGTGAACGCGATAGATTTTTCATATATATTTGTATCGAGAGCATGCGTACGCCGGTCTCCACACGATCCAGCGACGAACGCCGACGAACGTCCAACAATCGCTCGTACGTCGCGTACGAGCCCTCGACCGCTCTTTAATTCGTATTCTTTTGCTTGGCGCTCGTCCTCCGACTCGGAAACGTTCGTTTAAAGATAAAACGAACGACGGCGGGCTGTCGACGAGGCAAGAAAGAACAGAGAGAGACGGACCGAGAGCAACGATACGCAACGCAAGCAGTCTTAGGTTTACGTGAGCAACCCTCAGCCAGGCGTGGTCCAGGAATTGTATCCGTGGACCGCAATGTGCGTTCGAAATGTCGATGTTCATGTGTCCTGCAGTTCACACGTTGACGCGCAATTAGCTGCGTTCTTCATCGACCCACGAGCCAAGTGATCCACCGTTCAGGGTAATCGTTTATGCATGGATTTTTGTTTGTGTACTCAGGTTTTTGTACTCTTATTCTCGGTTCGAAAGAAGCCGATATCCGACAAACGTCCGACCAACGGGAATCGAACGCGCGGAAGTCGCCATATGATTGACGACACGAAAATACGTTCGAAAACGAAATCGGACGGACTGCGCGACGACACACGCAGCCCGCCGACCGGGCGTAAAGTGCATTATAATATATAACAACCAACGAGATCGAAGCTCCGTTCGTCAGGAAACGACGGGGATATAACACCCGATTCTGAATCCTCTGTACAGCACACGATCTCGCGAAGAAAGCGCACGGTGGCTAGCCCATGATATATATATATGTTCGTTCCTCTCGTCCAGTTATTCGAAGCAAACAGCCGATATGCATCTCCATCGTTCGGGTAAAAAAAAATCGATGGGACGCGCACGGTCGTAGTCTTCCTCGCGCGGTCGTTTCTTCCCGATAGCCAGAAGCAGAGTTTGAAAAACTCTAGCGACGGAACGAGGCATTAGACTCTCGACAACGAGGATAGAGAGACGGCCGGCGATCCCCTCTGAATCGACTTCGGTGGTTCAGGTAAAAATAAAAAAAATCGATGGGACGCGCACGGTCGTCGTTCCTCTTCCTCGCGCGCGGTCTATTCTTCCCGATAGCCAGAAGCAGAGTTTGAAAAACTCTAGCGACGGAACGAGGCATTAGACTCGCGACAACGAGGATAGAGAGACGGCCGGCGGTCCCCTCTGAATCCACTTTGGTCGCTCAGGTAAAAATAAAAAAAAATTCGAAAGGGACGCGCACGGTCGTCCTTCCTCTTCCTCGCGCGGTCTTTTCTTCCCGATAGCCAGAAGCAGAGTTTGAAAAACTCTAGCGACGGAACGAGGCATTAGACTCTCGACAACGAGGATAGAGAGACGGCCGGCGGTCCCCTCCGAACGGATGGCGACAACGACGACTAAAGCGCGAAAAATCGCGACGAAAAGGAACGCATCTCCGTTCAGGTGTATGTGTGTGCGTGCGTTTAAAAAAAATTCGATGGGACTCGCAGCCATCGGCCTCGCGCGGTCGTTTCTTCCCGATATCCAGAAGCAGAGTTTGAAAAACTCTAGCGACGGAACGAGGCATATGACTCACGACAA
>NW_027212684.1:17500-20000 GCF_041682495.2 Bombus fervidus | reverse complement strand
CGCTCGACCACTTTGTTCCAATAAAGTACCGTTATAAAACGTCCTATCGTCGAGATATTTTAACGCACCGCTTATTTTAATATTTTAAACGAGTTTTTATCGAAAAATTTAATTTTTTTTTTTTTTCAAAATCGCATCAGTAAACCACCTCTTTTAACGAATACGGACAAAAACCACGTTCTTAATCGATTAGAACACGTTGAAACAACGAGAAATATGCAAAAAAATATATACCTTGCAACGTTAATTAACGAAATAATTAAACAAATATCGCAGTCGTGTCAGTTCGTCGAACACAAATTTTTTAAAAAATTCGAAAAAACGTTTAATCCAGTTGTATTTAATAGAGATATAACCGTTTCCGCAAAAATATTTATACCTTATAACGCTTTTTAACGAAATAACTCGAAATAAGTATTTCGGACTTTTCCGCCGGCCGAAATTTTTCTAAGTCCCAACGTACCGGTCCAGAATGAGACAAAGTTCCAAAGGCCCGGTCGTATCCGTCCGTTTTTTTTTAACCTTCCACGGACGAAATAAACGTTTAATCCCGACGTAAAATACAATAATATAGCGATTTATATAAAAATATTCATACCTCATAACGCTTTTTAACGAAATAACTCGAAAAAACTTTTCGGTCCGAAATTTTTCTAAGTCCCTACGTACCGCTCGAGAATGCGACTAAGTTCCAACGTCCCGGGCGCGATCATACTTTTTTTATATAACTTTTCAGCGACGAAATAAATGCTTAATCCCGATGTAAAACGTCATTTTAAAGCGATTTATGCAAGAATATTCGCACCTTATAACGCTTTTAAGCGAAATAACTCGAAAAAACCTTTCGAATAAAAAATTTTTTTTTAACGTTTTCGGGACCAAATAAACGTTTAATCCCGACGTAAAATATAATAATATAGCGATTTATATAAAAATATTCGTACCTTATAACACTTTTAAGCGAAATAACTCGAAAAAACTTTTCGGTCCGAAATTTTTCTAAGTCCCAACGTACCGGTCCAGAATGAGACTAAGTTCCAACGTCCCGGACGAGTTCGCACTTTTTTTATATAACTTTCCAGCGACGAAATAAACGCTTAATCCCGACGTAAAAAGTCATTTTAAAGCGATTTATGCAAGAATATTCGTACCTTATAACGCTTTTTAACGAAATAACTCGAAAAAACCTTTCGAATAAAAAATTTTTTTTTAACGTTTTCAGGACCAAATAAACGTTTAATCCCGACGTAAAATATAATAATACAACGATTTATATAAAAATATTAATACCTCATAACGCTTTTTAACGAAATAACTCGAAAAAACTTTTCGGTCGAAAATTTTTCTAAGTCCCTACGTACCGGTGGAGAGTATGACCAAGTCCGACGGGCCGAGTCGCGTCGGTCCACTATTTTTTTTTAACGTTTTCAGGACCAAATAAACGTTTAATCCCGACGTAAAATACAATAATATAGCGATTTATATAAAAATATTCATACCTCATAACGCTTTTTAACGAAATAACTCGAAAAAACTTTTCGGTCGAAAATTTTTCTAAGTCCCAACGTACCGGTCCAGAATGAGACTAAGTTCCAACGTCCCGGACGAGTTCGCACTTTTTTTATATAACTTTCCAGCGACGAAATAAACGCTTAATCCCGACGTAAAAAGTCATTTTAAAGCGATTTATGCAAGAATATTCGCACCTTATAACGCTTTTAAGCGAAAAAATTCGAAAAAACGGTTCGATTAAAAATTTTTTTTTAACGTTTTCGGGACGAAATAAACGTTTAATCCCGACGTAAAATATAATAATATAGCGATTTATATAAAAATATTCATACCTTATAACACTTTTAAGCGAAATAACTCGAAAAAACTTTTCGGTCGAAAATTTTTCTAAGTCCCTACGTACCGGTGGAGAGTATGACAAAGTCCGACGGGCCGAGTCGCGTCGGTCCACTATTTTTTTTTAACGTTTTCGGGACCAAATAAACGTTTAATCCCGACGTAAAATACAATAATATAGCGATTTATATAAAAATATTCATACCTTATAACACTTTTAAGCGAAATAACTCGAAAAAACTTTTCGGTCGAAAATTTTTCTAAGTCCCTACGTACCGGTCCAGAATGAGACTAAGTTCCAACGTCCCGGGCGCGATCATACTTTTTTTATATAACTTTTCAGCGACGAAATAAACGCTTAATACCGACGTAAAACGTCATTTTAAAGCGATTTATGCAAGAATATTCGCACCTTATAACGCTTTTAAGCGAAAAAATTCGAAAAAACGGTTCGATTAAAAATTTTTTTTTAACGTTTTCGGGACGAAATAAACGTTTAATCCCGACGTAAAATATAATAATATAGCGATTTATATAAAAATATTCATACCTTATAACACTTTTAAGCGAAATAACTCGAAAAAACTTTTCGGTCGAAAATTTTTCTAAGTCCCTACGTACCGGTGGAGAGTATGACAAAGTCCGACGGGCC
>NW_027212684.1:0-12500 GCF_041682495.2 Bombus fervidus | reverse complement strand
TCACCCGCTCGGGCCGTAGACCGACACACAACGGGTCGCGACGTTCTACTAGGGGAGAAGTGCACGACTACGACGCCGGAGCGTTCGAATCGAAGGTGGCGTGCCCTCGCCAATGGAACCACGAAGGCCCACCCGGAGCATCGCTCACCAACGATCACCGACGCCGTCGACGATGAATCTCCCCATTCGATCTTTTGGGTTTCTCAGGTTTACCCCTGAACGGTTTCACGTACTCTTGAACTCTCTCTTCAAAGTTCTTTTCAACTTTCCCTCACGGTACTTGTTCGCTATCGGTCTCGTGGTTGTATTTAGCCTTAGATGGAGTTTACCACCAACTTAGGGCTGCACTCTCAAGCAACCCGACTCTAAGGAGAGATCCTCCCGAAACGCGTTCCGGTCACTACGGGCCTGGCACCCTCTGTGGGTACATGGCCCCATTCAAGATGGACTTGGACGCGGTTCGACGTCACGGGATAAACGGATCCTCCCGAACACTACATTTCCCAACGGCGGAACCGCGGGATTCAGTGCTGGGCTAATTCCTGTTCGCTCGCCGCTACTAAGGAAATCCTTGTTAGTTTCTTTTCCTCCGCTTAGTAATATGCTTAAATTCAGCGGGTGATCTCGCCTACTCTGAGGTCGCTTCAACGTCACGACACGGTGACAATTTTTTTTTTTCAAAGAAAAAAAAATTTCGTGCCATGTGGGCGCGATTCGAGAAAAGCAAGACGGTTTGATAACAATGCGACAGAGGGTCTTTATTTTTATTTCTCTCTCCGAGAATCGCCTCAAAGAGAAAAAAAAATAAAAAAAAAAAATTAATTCGAATAGAATCGAGAACCTTATATTCTATCTCGATCGAGAAACGTTTTATGCATCTCGCCAAAGTGCCTTTTAAACTTCGTTCGTCGTATCATGTTCGAGCTAAGACTCACGCAAGACACCCGTAACGATCTCCGGTTTTTAACGCCCGTCCTCTTTGTATAATATATATATATATATATACACGTGTTATGTATAATATATCTCCCGTAGCCGTTTCTCTCTTCTCGACGATTCCAGCGGTTCCTTGTTTTCGCCTGTTATTGCTGGCACAGAGATCGAACACGCGACATGTATATAACATATCGGTTTCTTTGCTCTGTACCAACGACGAAAACGCACGGGAACTCACGCAAGTGGAAAAGCGAGCGCGAGACGTACACAACGGGGTGAATTTATTACTCGGGGACTGGACGACCGGCGATACGTTAGGATGCGCGGTCCAGCGATAGACGACGAAGAGACATGGGATGACCAACGATCTCTTTTTCTCTAAAACTCGGAGCGCCGAATCGCCTTAAAGCAAAAAAAAATCACACGCGCGTACGTCGTACGTACGGCGCGTGTATACCTCGTCTCTAATCAAGTTTCGTTAGTCTTTCTCGAGCCTCGCCAAAGAGGATCGTTCTCTTCCTCTGCGCGATCTCTCCGTGCCAATGTCAGAGATTATTCTCTCTTTCGCACGACGACGAAAACGACTATTTTCGACGATCCGAACAACTTTGTAACGGACTCACATGCACATCTTAAAATCGGGTACAGAAACGTTGCGCAACACCGTGAGCTTTTCTCTTCTTCGTCACCCTTAAATATAGCCGATCGTAGACGCACGCTAGATCGTAACACACACTTTTCGTTGATTTCCGACGAACGTGGCTTTGGGCCAGGCGCGCGGGCAGAGAGATACGCGACCGACGGGGAAAAATTCGTCCCGATACATGTACGCGTACTCTCCGATCTCCGCGCAACGCTGGGGATCATCTCCCTAAGTCATCAGCGTTCGAAGAAATCTCGTGTGTCCGTTCCCGGATCTACGGCTTTCTCTGGGTTCACGAAGAACAGAAAAAAGCACAGAGGATGAAAAACGCAACGACGACCCATCGATGCGACGGTCCTCGTTGTCTTCTCGTCAGTCGTCTCGCGCCTGCAGAATACATCTCTGCCGCACGAACAGACGGAGTGGGTATTCGATCCCTGGGGCTGTACGAGTAAAAACATCTTGATGAAAAGACGGTTGTGTTTCTTTAAGGCACACAGTTTTTCGTTACGCCACCAAGTTTAGGTTTAGGTTTTAATATCTTGGTTCTCTTTTCTCTCCTCTCTCGACTGACTTTGTTCAAAAATATTTTTGCTTTCTCTCAGTCTCGCCAAAAATTCATTTAAGACGACGTCGGGGGCGCGGTCATTCGTGCTTATCGAAGACTAACAAAACGTAGCAGAGGCTGATACAAAAAGAAAAAAAAAATCGGCCACGAAGAAAACTCGCTCTGTGTATCTCGATAACCGCGTCGACGACGACGGTTCTCTCCGCGCTCTTTTAATTCGTATCCTTCTTCTTGCGCTTCGTCCGACTCAGAAACGTTCGTAAAACACGAACGACGGCGGGTTGTCAAGCCAAGAAGGGACAGAGAAGAGACGGAGGTAGTTTTGCGAGTCTCCCGTGAACGCGATAGATTTTTCATATATATTTGTATCGAGAGCATGCGTACGCCGGTCTCCACACGATCCAGCGACGAACGCCGACGAACGTCCAACAATCGCTCGTACGTCGCGTACGAGCCCTCGACCGCTCTTTAATTCGTATTCTTTTGCTTGGCGCTCGTCCTCCGACTCGGAAACGTTCGTTTAAAGATAAAACGAACGACGGCGGGCTGTCGACGAGGCAAGAAAGAACAGAGAGAGACGGACCGAGAGCAACGATACGCAACGCAAGCAGTCTTAGGTTTACGTGAGCAACCCTCAGCCAGGCGTGGTCCAGGAATTGTATCCGTGGACCGCAATGTGCGTTCGAAATGTCGATGTTCATGTGTCCTGCAGTTCACACGTTGACGCGCAATTAGCTGCGTTCTTCATCGACCCACGAGCCAAGTGATCCACCGTTCAGGGTAATCGTTTATGCATGGATTTTTGTTTGTGTACTCAGGTTTTTGTACTCTTATTCTCGGTTCGAAAGAAGCCGATATCCGACAAACGTCCGACCAACGGGAATCGAACGCGCGGAAGTCGCCATATGATTGACGACACGAAAATACGTTCGAAAACGAAATCGGACGGACTGCGCGACGACACACGCAGCCCGCCGACCGGGCGTAAAGTGCATTATAATATATAACAACCAACGAGATCGAAGCTCCGTTCGTCAGGAAACGACGGGGATATAACACCCGATTCTGAATCCTCTGTACAGCACACGATCTCGCGAAGAAAGCGCACGGTGGCTAGCCCATGATATATATATATGTTCGTTCCTCTCGTCCAGTTATTCGAAGCAAACAGCCGATATGCATCTCCATCGTTCGGGTAAAAAAAAATCGATGGGACGCGCACGGTCGTAGTCTTCCTCGCGCGGTCGTTTCTTCCCGATAGCCAGAAGCAGAGTTTGAAAAACTCTAGCGACGGAACGAGGCATTAGACTCTCGACAACGAGGATAGAGAGACGGCCGGCGATCCCCTCTGAATCGACTTCGGTGGTTCAGGTAAAAATAAAAAAAATCGATGGGACGCGCACGGTCGTCGTTCCTCTTCCTCGCGCGCGGTCTATTCTTCCCGATAGCCAGAAGCAGAGTTTGAAAAACTCTAGCGACGGAACGAGGCATTAGACTCGCGACAACGAGGATAGAGAGACGGCCGGCGGTCCCCTCTGAATCCACTTTGGTCGCTCAGGTAAAAATAAAAAAAAATTCGAAAGGGACGCGCACGGTCGTCCTTCCTCTTCCTCGCGCGGTCTTTTCTTCCCGATAGCCAGAAGCAGAGTTTGAAAAACTCTAGCGACGGAACGAGGCATTAGACTCTCGACAACGAGGATAGAGAGACGGCCGGCGGTCCCCTCCGAACGGATGGCGACAACGACGACTAAAGCGCGAAAAATCGCGACGAAAAGGAACGCATCTCCGTTCAGGTGTATGTGTGTGCGTGCGTTTAAAAAAAATTCGATGGGACTCGCAGCCATCGGCCTCGCGCGGTCGTTTCTTCCCGATATCCAGAAGCAGAGTTTGAAAAACTCTAGCGACGGAACGAGGCATATGACTCACGACAACGAGGATATGGACAGGCGGTCCCCTCTGAACGGGTCGACGAGACGATGGTAAAAGAGACGAACCGGACGAAACTTCCGTCGATCAGGTAAAAATAAAAAAAAATTCGATGGGACGCGCACGGTCGTCGTCGTCGTCTTCCTCGCGCGGTCGTTTCTTCCCGATAGCCAGAAGCAGAGTTTGAAAAACTCTAGCGACGGAACGAGGCATATGACTCACGACAACGAGGATAGAGAGACGGCCGGCGGTCCCCTCTGAATCGACTTCGGTGGTTCAGGTAAAAATAAAAAAAATCGATGGGACGCGCACGGTCGTCCTTCCTCTTCCTCGCGCGCGCGGTCTATTCTTCCCGATAGCCAGAAGCAGAGTTTGAAAAACTCTAGCGACGGAACGAGGCATTAGACTCGCGAGGATAGAGAGACGGCCGGCGGTCCCCTCCGAACCAACTTCGTCTAGTTAAGAATCGTTACTCTTTACCATCACTCGCACTGGTATATATCTTTTCGGGCCAACATCCACGCAATGCGTTTTCGTTCTAGGTTACCCGATCCACGAGTACGAACGTACAACGTGGTTTCGTTTTGTCGAACATCGTATATCGTTCGCCGTTGAAACGAACGACAACGAAACGACATAGGAAGAACGAACGCCCTTTGGGTAGGAAGCACGTTTCGAGGAACGACGAGAGTTTGGAGAGACGCGCGAGATAGCTGGAGACGCGCAGATATAGGTATCCATGGATCTTCGAAGAGAACCTTCGAAGATATATAATTCGGTATCCTTTTTTTCTGCGGCTCGCTATTCGCGTTCTTTCGCTCTCGTCGACGACTCGTTATAGACGCTTCGTTCGATCCCAAAGAGCAGTCTTCCTTATGTCCCGTTGCTAGGAGGTGAGGCCTACGCAACGCAACTACGAAATATAGAAGAGGTGTGAGCAGTGATCTCTCCGACACGAGGCACTTTAGAGATTTTAGTTTATATATTATATTGTTCGTTCGTTGGATTTCCACGATGCAAATACGAAATACGAGATCGTGACGGCGGGTCTTTCTGTGTACGACCTCACGCAGGCGCCTCGATCGCATTTCTCATTACACGTGGTTTCCACTGTAACTTTTAGTTTTTTCGATATGTGTTCAGCTCAAGTTCCCTCACATATCGTTATTATTATTATTATTATTAATAGTAGCGGTTTCGTGTTATAGGATTCGGAGACGGCGGGTCTTTCTGTGTACGACCTCACGCAAGCGCCTCGAGAATCTTTTTAAGTTTTTCGTTTGTTATAATATTATTCGGAGACGGCGGGTCTTTCTGTGTACGACCTCACGCAGGCGCCTCGAGAATATTTTTAAGTTTTTCGTTTGTTATAATATTATTCGGAGACGGCGGGTCTTTCTGTGTACGACCTCACGCAGGCGCCTCGAATTATTCGTGTAAAAGTATATCTCTTCATCCCGATGATCGAGAGAGAGTGCCACACTCTTCGTATAGTTTCGTAACTGGAGCGTCTCTCACCTCCTTATTGTAAAAAATTTGGCTTTTGTCAAAGTATATAGCTTGTTAATACGTCGTATATACTTTGTGTCGATATAGGAGGAGTACGGCTCCTTACCGACGATATTATATATATTTTATTATACAGTGTTCAAGTCAAATATATTCTTTGTGTTTTTGTATTTTTCGTTAATGATCCTTCCGCAGGTTCACCTACGGAAACCTTGTTACGACTTTTACTTCCTCTAAATGATCAAGTTTGGTCATCTTCCCGGTAACATCGGCAATGCTTATCACATTGGCCGCGCACCAGTCCGAAGACCTCACTAAATCATTCAATCGGTAGTAGCGACGGGCGGTGTGTACAAAGGGCAGGGACGTAATCAACGCGAGCTTATGACTCGCGCTTACTGGGAATTCCTCGTTCATGGGGAATAATTGCAAGCCCCAATCCCTAGCACGAAGGAGGTTCAGCGGGTTACCCGGGCCTTTCGGCCAGGGAAAACACGCTGATTCCTTCAGTGTAGCGCGCGTGCGGCCCAGAACATCTAAGGGCATCACAGACCTGTTATTGCTCAATCTCGTGCGGCTAGAAGCCGCCTGTTCCTCTAAGAAGATTTGTTTGTACGTTGGTAGTAAAAACCCGCCGACCGAAGCCGGGGGCCTTCGAGATACCATAATTTACGTCTATTTAGCAGGCTAGAGTCTCGTTCGTTATCGGAATTAACCAGACAAATCGCTCCACCAACTAAGAACGGCCATGCACCACCACCCACCGAATCAAGAAAGAGCTATCAATCTGTCAATCCTTCCGGTGTCCGGGCCTGGTGAGGTTTCCCGTGTTGAGTCAAATTAAGCCGCAGGCTCCACTCCTGGTGGTGCCCTTCCGTCAATTCCTTTAAGTTTCAGCTTTGCAACCATACTTCCCCCGGAACCCAAAAGCTTTGGTTTCCCGGAAGCTGCCCGCCGAGTCATCGGAGGAACTTCGGCGGATCGCTGGCTGGCATCGTTTATGGTTAGAACTAGGGCGGTATCTGATCGCCTTCGAACCTCTAACTTTCGTTCTTGATTAATGAAAACATTTTTGGCAAATGCTTTCGCTTCTGTCCGTCTTGCGACGATCCAAGAATTTCACCTCTAACGTCGCAATACGAATGCCCCCATCTGTCCCTATTAATCATTACCTCGGGGCTCCGAAAACCAACAAAATAGAACCGAGGTCCTATTCCATTATTCCATGCACACAGTATTCAGGCGAAGGTAGCCTGCTTTAAGCACTCTAATTTGTTCAAAGTAAACGTATCGGCCCACCTCGACACTCAGTGAAGAGCACCGCGATGGGATATTAGTTGGACCGCCCCGCGAGGAGCTAAGCCCACCGATAGGACGTACCACATAATGCCAGTTAAACACCGCGAGCGGTGAACCGACACTGTGACACACAGATTCAACTACGAGCTTTTTAACCGCAACAACTTTAATATACGCTATTGGAGCTGGAATTACCGCGGCTGCTGGCACCAGACTTGCCCTCCAATTGGTCCTCGTTAAAGGATTTAAAGTGTACTCATTCCGATTACGGGGCCTCGGATGAGTCCCGTATCGTTATTTTTCGTCACTACCTCCCCGTGCCGGGAGTGGGTAATTTGCGCGCCTGCTGCCTTCCTTGGATGTGGTAGCTGTTTCTCAGGCTCCCTCTCCGGAATCGAACCCTGATTCCCCGTTACCCGTTACAACCATGGTAGGCGCAGAACCTACCATCGACAGTTGATAAGGCAGACATTTGAAAGATGCGTCGCCGGTGCTAGATGACCATGCGATCAGCACAAAGTTATTCAGAGTCACCAAAACAAACGATGGACGAACGGACGAGCCATCCGCCACCGATTGGTTTTGATCTAATAAAAGCATTCGTACCATCTCTGGTACGAATCTGTTTGCATGTATTAGCTCTAGAATTACCACAGTTATCCAAGTAAGTTTAAGTATGATCTAAGAAACCATAACTGATTTAATGAGCCATTCGCGGTTTCACCTTAATGCGGCATGTACTGAGACATGCATGGCTTAATCTTTGAGACAAGCATATGACTACTGGCAGGATCAACCAGGGAACTTTGTATTTTATATATATATTAGAGTCAAAAGACTCTCTTTTTAAAATAGCCTCAGAGTGTCGTAGGTGGGTCCGTAACACCGTACGACGAGACTTTTCGTTCTTAGTGAACGTTCGACGACACCCTTTTAATTCCCGTTGTAACGTCGAACGCCACTACTCTCTCTCCTCTCATTTCGCCACTCTCTTTACTTTCTTTCGTTCGTTTGATTGTTTGTGTGGAATATTTTAAGATCATTCTGTTCATAGGATCATTCTGTAAGAATGGTTTGTTGGTTGAACGAATATGCCTTAGCGGTAAAAAGCACGTAAACTGCATGCTGAACGTACCGTCCTCGTAAGAAACATATTCGTTCGTTCTTTTGATATTCTCCAATCAGAAAGAACGCACTTCCTAAAAGGTAGTACGCTCCCCATTAGCCTTTCGTATGTTTAAAACGTACTGCGTACGCTATAACATAAGTTTTGGAACGGTCTCTGCCGAACCAGCATGAATTGATACTCAGTTAGTAACAAGCACACTGCCCTAACTTTTTTTAAAGTTAGTGCGAGCATACAGGATCCAGCTTCCCGACTAAGGGGAACCTTGCCACGTTATTTGGTCATTACGTCCAGGACAGCGACCCGCGGCGCAGCAGTGTAGAGAAAGAGTCGATACGAGAACGAAGGAACAGTCGAGAAATAGCAAAAAAGTTCACTAAGACTCGAGGAGCGGTGACTGAATTCTCAACCGAGGCCGTAGAATAGCCACGCGCTCGACGCTGTTCCGTCCGGACCGTCCGACTCGACGTGTCTCTTATAGATACCAAAGCGCCGGCCGGACGGTCGGCGCCGGCCGGGCCAGCGGCCGGGCGCTTACCATGTAAAACCTCCGTTAGAGCGTACCGTCGGACTTAGTCTCTGAAACGCTCGACCACTTTTTTCGAATAAACTACCCTTAGAAAACATCCTATCGTCGAGATATTTTAACGCACCGCTTATTTTAATATTTCAAACGAGTTTTTATCGAAAAATTTAATTTTTTTTTTTTTTTCAAAATCGCATCAGTAAACCACCTCTTTTAACGAATACGGACAAAAACCACGTTCTTAATCGATTAGAACACGTTAAAACAACGAGAAATATGCAAAAAAATATATACCTTGCAACGTTAATTAACGAAAAAATTAAACAAATATCGCAGTCGTGTCAGTTCGACGGACACTAATTTTTTAAAAAATTCGAAAAAAACGTTTAATCCAGTTGTATTTAATAGAGATATAACCGTTTCTGCAAAAATATTTATACCTTATAACGCTTTTTAACGAAATAACTCGAAATAAGCTTTTCGGACTTTTCCGCCGGCCGAAATTTTTCTAAGTCCCAACGTACCGTCGGACTTAGTCTCTGAAACGCTCGACCACTTTGTTCCAATAAAGTACCGTTATAAAACGTCCTATCGTCGAGATATTTTAA
Source organism: Bombus fervidus (assembly GCF_041682495.2). Taxonomy (NCBI): domain Eukaryota; kingdom Metazoa; phylum Arthropoda; class Insecta; order Hymenoptera; family Apidae; genus Bombus; species Bombus fervidus. The sequence goes on along the minus strand of NW_027212684.1, from coordinate 3,359 downwards.
CGCACCGCTTATTTTAATATTTTAAACGAGTTTTTATCGAAAAATTTAATTTTTTTTTTTTTTCAAAATCGCATCAGTAAACCACCTCTTTTAACGAATACGGACAAAAACCACGTTCTTAATCGATTAGAACACGTTGAAACAACGAGAAATATGCAAAAAAATATATACCTTGCAACGTTAATTAACGAAATAATTAAACAAATATCGCAGTCGTGTCAGTTCGTCGAACACAAATTTTTTAAAAAATTCGAAAAAACGTTTAATCCAGTTGTATTTAATAGAGATATAACCGTTTCCGCAAAAATATTTATACCTTATAACGCTTTTTAACGAAATAACTCGAAATAAGTATTTCGGACTTTTCCGCCGGCCGAAATTTTTCTAAGTCCCAACGTACCGGTCCAGAATGAGACAAAGTTCCAAAGGCCCGGTCGTATCCGTCCGTTTTTTTTTAACCTTCCACGGACGAAATAAACGTTTAATCCCGACGTAAAATACAATAATATAGCGATTTATATAAAAATATTCATACCTCATAACGCTTTTTAACGAAATAACTCGAAAAAACTTTTCGGTCCGAAATTTTTCTAAGTCCCTACGTACCGCTCGAGAATGCGACTAAGTTCCAACGTCCCGGGCGCGATCATACTTTTTTTATATAACTTTTCAGCGACGAAATAAATGCTTAATCCCGATGTAAAACGTCATTTTAAAGCGATTTATGCAAGAATATTCGCACCTTATAACGCTTTTAAGCGAAATAACTCGAAAAAACCTTTCGAATAAAAAATTTTTTTTTAACGTTTTCGGGACCAAATAAACGTTTAATCCCGACGTAAAATATAATAATATAGCGATTTATATAAAAATATTCGTACCTTATAACACTTTTAAGCGAAATAACTCGAAAAAACTTTTCGGTCCGAAATTTTTCTAAGTCCCAACGTACCGGTCCAGAATGAGACTAAGTTCCAACGTCCCGGACGAGTTCGCACTTTTTTTATATAACTTTCCAGCGACGAAATAAACGCTTAATCCCGACGTAAAAAGTCATTTTAAAGCGATTTATGCAAGAATATTCGTACCTTATAACGCTTTTTAACGAAATAACTCGAAAAAACCTTTCGAATAAAAAATTTTTTTTTAACGTTTTCAGGACCAAATAAACGTTTAATCCCGACGTAAAATATAATAATACAACGATTTATATAAAAATATTAATACCTCATAACGCTTTTTAACGAAATAACTCGAAAAAACTTTTCGGTCGAAAATTTTTCTAAGTCCCTACGTACCGGTGGAGAGTATGACCAAGTCCGACGGGCCGAGTCGCGTCGGTCCACTATTTTTTTTAACGTTTTCAGGACCAAATAAACGTTTAATCCCGACGTAAAATACAATAATATAGCGATTTATATAAAAATATTCATACCTCATAACGCTTTTTAACGAAATAACTCGAAAAAACTTTTCGGTCGAAAATTTTTCTAAGTCCCAACGTACCCGGTCCAGAATGAGACTAGTTCCAACGTCCCGGACGAGTTCGCACTTTTTTTATATAACTTTCCAGCGACGAAATAAACGCTTAATCCCGACGTAAAAAGTCATTTAAAGCGATTTATGCAAGAATATTCGCACCTTATAACGCTTTTAAGCGAAAAAATTCGAAAAAACGGTTCGATTAAAAATTTTTTTTTAACGTTTTTCGGGACGAAATAAACGTTTAATCCCGACGTAAAATATAATTAATATAGCGATTTATATAAAAATATTCATACCTTATAACACTTTTAAGCGAAATAACTCGAAAAAACTTTTCGGTCGAAAATTTTTCTAAGTCCCTACGTACCGGTGGAGAGTATGACAAAGTCCGACGGGCCGAGTCGCGTCGGTCCACTATTTTTTTTTAACGTTTTCGGACCAAATAAACGTTTAATCCGACGTAAAATACAATAATATAGCGATTTATATAAAAATATTCATACCTTATAACACTTTTAAGCGAAATAACTCGAAAAAACTTTTCGGTCGAAAATTTTTCTAAGTCCCTACGTACCGGTCCAGAATGAGACTAAGTTCCAACGTCCCGGGCGCGATCATACTTTTTTATATAACTTTTCAGCGACGAAATAAACGCTTAATACCGACGTAAAACGTCATTTTAAAGCGATTTATGCAAGAATATTCGCACCTTATAACGCTTTTAAGCGAAAAAATTCGAAAAAAACGGTTCGATTAAAAATTTTTTTTTAACGTTTTCGGGACGAAATAAACGTTTAATCCGACGTAAAATATAATAATATAGCGATTTATATAAAAATATTCATACCTTATAACACTTTTAAGCGAAATAACTCGAAAAAACTTTTCGGTCGAAAATTTTTCTAAGTCCCTACGTACCGGTGGAGAGTATGACAAAGTCCGACGGGCCGAGTCGCGTCGGTCCACTATTTTTTTTTAACGTTTTCAGGACCAAATAAACGTTTAATCCCGACGTAAAATATAATAATATAGCGATTTATATAAAAATATTCATACCTCATAACGCTTTTTAACGAAATAACTCGAAAAAACTTTTCGGTCGAAAATTTTTCTAAGTCCCAACGTACCGGTCCAGAATGAGACTAAGTTCCAACGTCCGGACGAGTTCGTACTTTTTTTATATAACTTTCCAGCGACGAAATAAACGCTTAATCCCGACGTAAAAACGTCATTTTAAAGCGATTTATGCAAGAATATTCGCACCTTATAACGCTTTTAAGCGAAAAAATTCGAAAAAACGGTTCGATTAAAATTTTTTTTTAAAGTTCTCGGACGAAATAAACGCTTAATCCCGCGTAGAAATACATAATATTGCTATTTATGTAAAAATATATACGCATCATAACGCTTTTAAGCGAGATAACTCGAAATAACTTTTTGGACCGGAATTTTTCTAAGTCCCTACGTACCGGCCGGGGGATCGACGAAGTGCCAACCGCCCGGTCATGTCGGTCCGGAGGGGGCAATTTTTAAAAAAAATAAAACGAAATCGTTACGTTCGACTAGAATTCGTCGAACCGTAACGATTTCTATAAAAATATTCATACCTCGTAACGCTTTAAGCGAAATAACTCGAAATAACGTTTCGGTCCGAAATTTTTCTAAGTCCTACGTACCGCTCGAGAATGAGACTAAGTTCCAACGTCCCGGACGAGTTCGTACTTTTTTTATATAACTTTCCAGCGACGAGATAAACGCTTAATCCGATGTAAAACGTCATTTTAAAGCGATTTATGCACAAATATTAGCACCTTGTAACGCTTTTAAGCGAAAAAAATTCGAAAAAACGGTTCGATTAAAAATTTTTTTTTTTT
>NW_027212683.1:25000-31816 GCF_041682495.2 Bombus fervidus | reverse complement strand
CCACAGTTATCCAAGTAAGTTTAAGTATGATCTAAGAAACCATAACTGATTTAATGAGCCATTCGCGGTTTCACCTTAATGCGGCATGTACTGAGACATGCATGGCTTAATCTTTGAGACAAGCATATGACTACTGGCAGGATCAACCAGGGAACTTTGTATTTTATATATATATTATATATTAGAGTCAAAAGACTCTCTTTTTAAAATAGCCTCAGAGTGTCGTAGGTGGGTCCGTAACACCGTACGACGAGACTTTTCGTTCTTAGTGAACGTTCGACGACACCCTTTTAATTCCCGTTGTAACGTCGAACGCCACTACTCTCTCTCATTTCGCCACTCTCTCTTTACTTTCTTTCGTTCGTTTGATTGTTTGTGTGGAATATTTTAAGATCATTCTGTTCATAGGATCATTCTGTAAGAATGGTTTGTTGGTTGAACGAATATGCCTTAGCGGTAAAAAGCACGTAAACTGCATGCTGAACGTACCGTCCTCGTAAGAAACATATTCGTTCGTTCTTTTGATATTCTCCAATCAGAAAGAACGCACTTCCTAAAAGGTAGTACGCTCCCCATTAGCCTTTCGTATGTTTAAAACGTACTGCGTACGCTATAACATAAGTTTTGGAACGGTCTCTGCCGAACCAGCATGAATTGATACTCAGTTAGTAACAAGCACACTGCCCTAACTTTTTTTAAAGTTAGTGCGAGCATACAGGATCCAGCTTCCCGACTAAGGGGAACCTTGCCACGTTATTTGGTCATTACGTCCAGGACAGCGACCCGCGGCGCAGCAGTGTAGAGAAAGAGTCGATACGAGAACGAAGGAACAGTCGAGAAATAGTAAAAAAGTTCACTAAGACTCGAGGAGCGGTGACTGAATTCTCAACCGAGGCCGTAGAATAGCCACGCGCTCGACGCTGTTCCGTCCGGACCGTCCGACTCGACGTGTCTCTTATAGATACCAAAGCGCCGGCCGGACGGTCGGCGCCGGCCGGGCCAGCGGCCGGGCGCTTACCATGTAAAACCTCCGTTAGAGCGTACCGTCGGACTTAGTCTCTGAAACGCTCGACCACTTTTTTCGAATAAACTACCCTTAGAAAACATCCTATCGTCGAGATATTTTAACGCACCGCTTATTTTAATATTTCAAACGAGTTTTTATCGAAAAATTTAATTTTTTTTTTTTTTTCAAAATCGCATCAGTAAACCACCTCTTTTAACGAATACGGACAAAAACCACGTTCTTAATCGATTAGAACACGTTAAAACAACGAGAAATATGCAAAAAAATATATACCTTGCAACGTTAATTAACGAAAAAATTAAACAAATATCGCAGTCGTGTCAGTTCGACGGACACTAATTTTTTAAAAAATTCGAAAAAAACGTTTAATCCAGTTGTATTTAATAGAGATATAACCGTTTCTGCAAAAATATTTATACCTTATAACGCTTTTTAACGAAATAACTCGAAATAAGCTTTTCGGACTTTTCCGCCGGCCGAAATTTTTCTAAGTCCCAACGTACCGTCGGACTTAGTCTCTGAAACGCTCGACCACTTTGTTCCAATAAAGTACCCTTATAAAACGTCCTATCGTCGAGATATTTTAACGCACCGCTTATTTTAATATTTTAAACGAGTTTTTATCGAAAAATTTAATTTTTTTTTTTTTTTTCAAAATCGCATCAGTAAACCACCTCTTTTAACGAATACGGACAAAAACCACGTTCTTAATCGATTAGAACACGTTGAAACAACGAGAAATATGCAAAAAAATATATACCTTGCAACGTTAATTAACGAAATAATTAAACAAATATCGCAGTCGTGTCAGTTCGTCGAACACAAATTTTTTAAAAAATTCGAAAAAACGTTTAATCCAGTTGTATTTAATAGAGATATAACCGTTTCCGCAAAAATATTTATACCTTATAACGCTTTTTAACGAAATAACTCGAAATAAGTATTTCGGACTTTTCCGCCGGCCGAAATTTTTCTAAGTCCCAACGTACCGGTCCAGAATGAGACAAAGTTCCAAAGGCCCGGTCGTATCCGTCCGTTTTTTTTTAACCTTCCACGGACGAAATAAACGTTTAATCCCGACGTAAAATACAATAATATAGCGATTTATATAAAAATATTCATACCTCATAACGCTTTTTAACGAAATAACTCGAAAAAACTTTTCGGTCCGAAATTTTTCTAAGTCCCTACGTACCGCTCGAGAATGCGACTAAGTTCCAACGTCCCGGGCGCGATCATACTTTTTTTATATAACTTTTCAGCGACGAAATAAATGCTTAATCCCGATGTAAAACGTCATTTTAAAGCGATTTATGCAAGAATATTCGCACCTTATAACGCTTTTAAGCGAAATAATTCAAAAAAACCTTTCGAATAAAAAATTTTTTTTTAACGTTTTCGGGACCAAATAAACGTTTAATCCCGACGTAAAATATAATAATACAACGATTTATATAAAAATATTAATACCTCATAACGCTTTTTAACGAAATAACTCGAAAAAACTTTTCGGTCGAAAATTTTTCTAAGTCCCTACGTACCGGTGGAGAGTATGACCAAGTCCGACGGGCCGAGTCGCGTCGGTCCACTATTTTTTTTTAACGTTTTCGGGACCAAATAAACGTTTAATCCCGACGTAAAATATAATAATATAGCGATTTATATAAAAATATTCGTACCTTATAACGCTTTTTAACGAAATAACTCGAAAAAACTTTTCGGTCGAAAATTTTTCTAAGTCCCTACGTACCGGTGGAGAGTATGACCAAGTCCGACGGGCCGAGTCGCGTCGGTCCACTATTTTTCTTTAACGTTTTCGGGACCAAATAAACGTTTAATCCCGACGTAAAATATAATAATATAGCGATTTATATAAAAATATTCGTACCTTATAACGCTTTTTAACGAAATAACTCGAAAAAACTTTTCGGTCGAAAATTTTTCTAAGTCCCTACGTACCGGTGGAGAGTATGACCAAGTCCGACGGGCCGAGTCGCGTCGGTCCACTATTTTTTTTTAACGTTTTCGGGACCAAATAAACGTTTAATCCCGACGTAAAATATAATAATATAGCGATTTATATAAAAATATTCATACCTTATAACACTTTTAAGCGAAATAACTCGAAAAAACTTTTCGGTCGAAAATTTTTCTAAGTCCCTACGTACCGGTGGAGAGTATGACCAAGTCCGACGGGCCGAGTCGCGTCGGTCCACTATTTTTTTTTAACGTTTTCGGGACCAAATAAACGTTTAATCCCGACGTAAAATATAATAATATAGCGATTTATATAAAAATATTCATACCTTATAACACTTTTAAGCGAAATAACTCGAAAAAACTTTTCGGTCGAAAATTTTTCTAAGTCCCTACGTACCGGTGGAGAGTATGACCAAGTCCGACGGGCCGAGTCGCGTCGGTCCACTATTTTTCTTTAACGTTTTCGGGACCAAATAAACGTTTAATCCCGACGTAAAATATAATAATATAGCGATTTATATAAAAATATTCATACCTTATAACACTTTTAAGCGAAATAACTCGAAAAAACTTTTCGGTCGAAAATTTTTCTAAGTCCCTACGTACCGGTGGAGAGTATGACAAAGTCCGACGGGCCGAGTCGCGTCGGTCCACTATTTTTTTTTAACGTTTTCGGGACCAAATAAACGTTTAATCCCGACGTAAAACTTAATAACATTCCCATTTATATAAAAATATTCGTACCTCATAACGCTTTTTAACGAAATAACTCGAAAAAACTTTTCGGTCCGAAATTTTTCTAAGTCCCTACGTACCGCTCGAGAATGCGACTAAGTTCCAACGTCCCGGGCGCGATCGTACTTTTTTTATATAACTTTCCAGCGACGAAATAAACGCTTAATCCCGATGTAAAACGTCATTTTAAAGCGATTTATGCACAAATATTAGCACCTTGTAACGCTTTTAAGCGAAAAAATTCGAAAAAACGGTTCGATTAAAAAATTTTTTTTAAAGTTCTCGGGACGAAATAAACGCTTAATCCCGACGTAGAAATACATAATATTCCCATTTATATAAAAATATTCATACCTCGTAACGCTTTTAAGCGAGATAACTCGAAATAACTTTTCGGTCCGAAATTTTTCTAAGTCCCTACGTACCGGCCGGGGGATCGACGAAGTGCCAACCTCCCGGTCATGTCGGTCCGGAGGGGGCAATTTTTTAAAAAAATAAAACGAAATCGTTACGTTCGACTAGAATTCGTCGAACCATAACGATTTCTATAAAAATATTCATACCTCGTAACGCTTTTAAGCGAAATAACTCGAAATAACGTTTCGGTCCGAAATTTTTCTAAGTCCCAACGTACCGCTCGAGAATGCGACTAAGTTCCAACGTCTCGGGCGCGATCGTAAATTTTTTACGGCACCTTTCGGGGACGAAATAAACGCTTAATCCCGATGTAAAACGTCATTTTAAAGCGATTTATGCAAGAATATTCGCACCTTATAACGCTTTTAAGCGAAAAAATTCGAAAAAACGGTTCGATTAAAAATTTTTTTTTAACGTTGTCGGGACGAAATAAACGCTTAATCCCGACGTAGAAATACGTAATATTGCTATTTATGTAAAAATATATACGCATCATAACGCTTTTAAGCGAGATAACTCGAAATAACTTTTCGGTCCGGAATTTTTCTAAGTCCCTACGTCCCGGCCGGGGGATCGACGAAGTGCCAACCGCCCGGTCATGTCGGTCCGGAGGGGGCAATTTTTTAAAAAAATAAAACGAAATCGTTACGTTCGACTAGAATTCGTCGAACCATAACGATTTCTATAAAAATATTCATACCTCGTAACGCTTTTTAACGAAATAACTCGAAAAAACTTTTCGGTCCGAAATTTTTCTAAGTCCCAACGTACCGGTCGAGAATGCGACTAAGTTCCAACGTCCCGGGCGCGATCATACTTTTTTTATATAACTTTCCAGCGACGAAATAAACGCTTAATCCCGACGTAAAACGTCATTCTAAAGCGATTTATGCAAGAATATTCGTACCTTGTAACGCTTTTAAGCGAAAAAATTCGAAAAAACGGTTCGATTAAAAAATTTTTTTTAAAGTTCTCGGGACGAAATAAACGCTTAATCCCGACGTAGAAATACATAATATTGCCATTTATATAAAAATATTCATACCTCGTAACGCTTTTTAGCGAGATAACTCGAAATAACTTTTTGGACCGGAATTTTTCTAAGTCCCTACGTACCGGCCGGGGGATCGACGAAGTGCCAACCGCCCGGTCATGTCGGTCCGGATGGGGGCAATTTTTTAAAAAAATAAAACGAAATCGTTACAGTCGACTAGAATTCGTCGAACCATAACGATTTCTATAAAAATATTCATACCTTATAACGCTTTTAAGCGAAATAACTCGAAATAACTTTTCGGTCGAAAATTTTTCTAAGTCCCTACGTACCGGTCGAGAATGCGACTAAGTTCCAACGTCCCGGGCGCGATCATACTTTTTTTATATAACTTTCCAGCGACGAAATAAACGCTTAATCCCGATGTAAAACGTCATTCTAAAGCGATTTATGCACAAATATTAGCACCTTGTAACGCTTTTAAGCGAAAAAATTCGAAAAAACGGTTCGATTAAAAATTTTTTTTTAACGTTCTCGGGACGAAATAAACGCTTAATCCCGACGTAGGAATACATGATATTCCCATTTATGTAAAAATATATACGCATCACAACGCTTTTAAGCGAAATAACTGGAAATAACCGTTCGGTACGAAAATTTTTCAAAGTCAGACGGGCTCTCGAGCGTTGCTCGCTCGCTGCGCTCGCTCGAAAAAAAAACTAGCCCAACCCAAAACCAATCCCTTTTTCGCGTTCGTTCCTCGATTTCTCTTGAAATCGGAGAAACTCGCGGGATCGGTTTTGGGTTGGGCTAGTATAAGTTCGAGCGAGCGCAGCGAGCGAGCAACGATCGCGACCGTTACTTCGTACGTCCACGGTATATTTTCGTTACGTTAATTTTTCGTTACTTTCGTCTCGTTTCTTGGATCGATCGAGAGCGGTTTGGTCGATGGTGAAAGAAGGAAAAAACGAGAGAACGAAAAGTAAAAGAGGAGCGAGCGCGCGTCTCGCCCTTGCGAATTACGTCGTCGTATTTTCGTACGTACGTACGTACCTTAAGAATATCGTACGTACCCCGGCGCTGACCCGCGATGCGGGGGGTTGGGGGGGGGGGGAGTGGCGCCCGGGCACGCCCTCGAGACGTTATCTCTATTGGATTTAAAGGAAAAAAAAATCGCTACGTACGACCATCGTTCGCATCGACGGCCGTACGTAGCGAAATTGTGTTTGGAATTAAATTGTCGATTCCAGCGGAGTATTGGTTTTTGCTTGAAAACGACAAAGTCCAGCGGCGTATTGCTTTTGAATCGCACTCGACGAAAATTGATTTAAAGGAAAAAAAATCGCTACGTACGACCATCTAAGGCCGTACGCAGCGAAATTCCTTTTTCAAGCGCACGCGACAAAGTCCAGCGGCGTATTGCTTTTTCAAGCATACTTAAAAAATTCAAAGTCCAGCGGCGTATTGCTTTCGCTGGCATATAAAAATTCAAAGTCCAGCGGCGTATTGCTTTCGCCGGCATATAAAAATTCAAAGTCCAGCGGCGTATTGCTTTCGCTGGCATATAAAAATTCAAAGTCCAGCGGCGTATTGCTTTCGCCGGCATATAAAAATTCAAAGTCCAGCGGCGTATTGCTTTCGCTGGCATATGAAAATTCAAAGT
>NW_027212683.1:15000-20000 GCF_041682495.2 Bombus fervidus | reverse complement strand
GACGCGGTTCGACGTCACGGGATAAACGGATCCTCCCGAACACTACATTTCCCAACGGCGGAACCGCGGGATTCAGTGCTGGGCTAATTCCTGTTCGCTCGCCGCTACTAAGGAAATCCTTGTTAGTTTCTTTTCCTCCGCTTAGTAATATGCTTAAATTCAGCGGGTGATCTCGCCTACTCTGAGGTCGCTTCAACGTCACGACACGGTGACAATTTTTTTTTTCAAAGAAAAAAAAATTTCGTGCCATGTGGGCGCGATTCGAGAAAAGCAAGACGGTTTGATAACAATGCGACAGAGGGTCTTTATTTTTATTTCTCTCTCCGAGAATCGCCTCAAAGAGAAAAAAAAATAAAAAAAAAAAATTAATTCGAATAGAATCGAGAACCTTATATTCTATCTCGATCGAGAAACGTTTTATGCATCTCGCCAAAGTGCCTTTTAAACTTCGTTCGTCGTATCATGTTCGAGCTAAGACTCACGCAAGACACCCGTAACGATCTCCGGTTTTTAACGCCCGTCCTCTTTGTATAATATATATATATATATATACACGTGTTATGTATAATATATCTCCCGTAGCCGTTTCTCTCTTCTCGACGATTCCAGCGGTTCCTTGTTTTCGCCTGTTATTGCTGGCACAGAGATCGAACACGCGACATGTATATAACATATCGGTTTCTTTGCTCTGTACCAACGACGAAAACGCACGGGAACTCACGCAAGTGGAAAAGCGAGCGCGAGACGTACACAACGGGGTGAATTTATTACTCGGGGACTGGACGACCGGCGATACGTTAGGATGCGCGGTCCAGCGATAGACGACGAAGAGACATGGGATGACCAACGATCTCTTTTTCTCTAATACTCGGAGCGCCGAATCGCCTTAAAGCAAAAAAAAATCACACGCGCGTACGTCGTACGTACGGCGCGTGTATACCTCGTCTCTAATCAAGTTTCGTTAGTCTTTCTCGAGCCTCGCCAAAGAGGATCGTTCTCTTCCTCTGCGCGATCTCTCCGTGCCAATGTCAGAGATTATTCTCTTTCGCACGACGACGAAAACGACTATTTTCGACGATCCGAACAACTTTGTAACGGACTCACATGCACATCTTAAAATCGAGTACAGAAACGTTGCGCAACACCGTGAGCTTTTCTCTTCTTCGTCACCCTTAAATATAGCCGATCGTAGACGCACGCTAGATCGTAACACACTTTTCGTTGATTTCCGACGAACGTGGCTTTGGGCCAGGCGCGCGGGCAGAGAGATACGCGACCGACGGGGAAAAATTCGTCCCGATACATGTACGCGTACTCTCCGATCTCCGCGCAACGCTGGGGATCATCTCCCTAAGTCATCAGCGTTCGAAGAAATCTCGTGTGTCCGTTCCCGGATCTACGGCTTTCTCTGGGTTCGCGAAGAACAGAAAAAAGCACAGAGGATGAAAAACGCAACGACGACCCATCGATGCGACGGTCCTCGTTGTCTTCTCGTCAGTCGTCTCGCGCCTGCAGAATACATCTCTGCCGCACGAACAGACGGAGTGGGTATTCGATCCCTGGGGCTGTACGAGTAAAAACATCTTGATGAAAAGACGGTTGTGTTTCTTTAAGGCACACAGTTTTTCGTTACGCCACCAAGTTTAGGTTTAGGTTTTAATATCTTGGTTCTCTTTTCTCTCCTCTCTCGACTGACTTTGTTCAAAAATATTTTTGCTTTCTCTCAGTCTCGCCAAAAATTCATTTAAGACGACGTCGGGGGCGCGGTCATTCGTGCTTATCGAAGACTAACAAAACGTAGCAGAGGCTGATACAAAAAGAAAAAAAAAATCGGCCACGAAGAAAACTCGCTCTGTGTATCTCGATAACCGCGTCGACGACGACGGTTCTCTCCGCGCTCTTTTAATTCGTATCCTTCTTCTTGCGCTTCGTCCGACTCAGAAACGTTCGTAAAACACGAACGACGGCGGGTTGTCAAGCCAAGAAGGGACAGAGAAGAGACGGAGGTAGTTTTGCGAGTCTCCCGTGAACGCGATAGATTTTTCATATATATTTGTATCGAGAGCATGCGTACGCCGGTCTCCACACGATCCAGCGACGAACGCCGACGAACGTCCAACAATCGCTCGTACGTCGCGTACGAGCCCTCGACCGCTCTTTAATTCGTATTCTTTTGCTTGGCGCTCGTCCTCCGACTCAGAAACGTTCGTTTAAAGATAAAACGAACGACGGCGGGCTGTCGACGAGGCAAGAAAGAACAGAGAGATACGGACCGAGAGCAACGATACGCAACGCAAGCAGTCTTAGGTTTACGTGAGCAACCCTCAGCCAGGCGTGGTCCAGGAATTGTATCCGTGGACCGCAATGTGCGTTCGAAATGTCGATGTTCATGTGTCCTGCAGTTCACACGTTGACGCGCAATTAGCTGCGTTCTTCATCGACCCACGAGCCAAGTGATCCACCGTTCAGGGTAATCGTTTATGCATGGATTTTTGTTTGTGTACTCAGGTTTTTGTACTCTTATTCTCGGTTCGAAAGAAGCCGATATCCGACAAACGTCCGACCAACGGGAATCGAACGCGCGGAAGTCGCCATATGATTGACGACACGAAAATACGTTCGAAAACGAAATCGGACGGACTGCGCGACGACACACGCAGCCCGCCGACCGGGCGTAAAGTGCATTATAATATATAACAACCAACGAGATCGAAGCTCCGTTCGTCAGGAAACGACGGGGATATAACACCCGATTCTGAATCCTCTGTACAGCACACGATCTCGCGAAGAAAGCGCACGGTGGCTAGCCCATGATATATATATATGTTCGTTCCTCTCGTCCAGTTATTCGAAGCAAACAGCCGATATGCATCTCCATCGTTCGGGTAAAAAAAAATCGATGGGACGCGCACGGTCGTAGTCTTCCTCGCGCGGTCGTTTCTTCCCGATAGCCAGAAGCAGAGTTTGAAAAACTCTAGCGACGGAACGAGGCATTAGACTCTCGACAACGAGGATACAGACACGGCCGGCGGTCCCCTCTGAATCGACTTCGGTGGTTCAGGTAAAAATAAAAAAAATCGATGGGACGCGCACGGTCGTCCTTCCTCTTCCTCGCGCGCGGTCTATTCTTCCCGATAGCCAGAAGCAGAGTTTGAAAAACTCTAGCGACGGAACGAGGCATTAGACTCGCGACAACGAAGATAGAGAGACGGCCGGCGGTCCCCTCTGAATCCACTTTGGTCGCTCAGGTAAAAATAAAAAAAAATTCGAAAGGGACGCGCACGGTCGTCCTTCCTCTTCCTCGCGCGGTCTTTTCTTCCCGATAGCCAGAAGCAGAGTTTGAAAAACTCTAGCGACGGAACGAGGCATTAGACTCTCGACAACGAGGATAGAGAGACGGCCGGCGGTCCCCTCCGAACGGATGGCGACAACGACGACTAAAGCGCGAAAAATCGCGACGAAAAGGAACGCATCTCCGTTCAGGTGTATGTGTGTGCGTGCGTTTAAAAAAAATTCGATGGGACTCGCAGCCATCGGCCTCGCGCGGTCGTTTCTTCCCGATAGCCAGAAGCAGAGTTTGAAAAACTCTAGCGACGGAACGAGGCATATGACTCACGACAACGAGGATATGGACAGGCGGTCCCCTCTGAACGGGTCGACGAGACGATGGTAAAAGAGACGAACCGGACGAAACTTCCGTCGATCAGGTAAAAATAAAAAAAAATTCGATGGGACGCGCACGGTCGTCGTCGTCGTCTTCCTCGCGCGGTCGTTTCTTCCCGATAGCCAGAAGCAGAGTTTGAAAAACTCTAGCGACGGAACGAGGCATATGACTCACGACAACGAGGATAGAGAGACGGCCGGCGGTCCCCTCTGAATCGACTTCGGTGGTTCAGGTAAAAATAAAAAAAATCGATGGGACGCGCACGGTCGTCGTTCCTCTTCCTCGCGCGCGGTCTATTCTTCCCGATAGCCAGAAGCAGAGTTTGAAAAACTCTAGCGACGGAACGAGGCATTAGACTCGCGAGGATAGAGAGACGGCCGGCGGTCCCCTCCGAACCAACTTCGTCTAGTTAAGAATCGTTATACTCTTTACCATCACTCGCACTGGTATATATCTTTTCGGGCCAACATCCACGCAATGCGTTTTCGTTCTAGGTTACCCGATCCACGAGTACGAACGTACAACGTGGTTTCGTTTTGTCGAACATCGTATATCGTTCGCCGTTGAAACGAACGACAACGAAACGACATAGGAAGAACGAACGCCCTTTGGGTAGGAAGCACGTTTCGAGGAACGACGAGAGTTTGGAGAGACGCGCGAGATAGCTGGAGACGCGCAGATATAGGTATCCATGGATCTTCGAAGAGAACCTTCGAAGATATATAATTCGGTATCCTATTTTTCTGCGGCTCGCTATTCGCGTTCTTTCGCTCTCGTCGACGACTCGTTATAGACGCTTCGTTCGATCCCAAAGAGCAGTCTTCCTTATGTCCCGTTGCTAGGAGGTGAGGCCTACGCAACGCAACTACGAAATATAGAAGAGGTGTGAGCAGTGATCTCTCCGACACGAGGCACTTTAGAGATTTTAGTTTATATATTATATTGTTCGTTCGTTGGATTTCCACGATGCAAATACGAAATACGAGATCGTGACGGCGGGTCTTTCTGTGTACGACCTCACGCAGGCGCCTCGATCGCATTTCTCATTACACGTGGTTTCCACTGTAACTTTTAGTTTTTTCGATATGTGTTCAGCTCAAGTTCCCTCACATATCGTTATTATTATTATTATTATTATTATTAATAGTAGCGGTTTCGTGTTATAGGATTCGGAGACGGCGGGTCTTTCTGTGTACGACCTCACGCAAGCGCCTCGAGAATCTTTTTAAGTTTTCCGTGTGTTATATTATTCGGAGACGGCGGGTCTTTCTGTTTACGACCTCACGCAGGCGCCTCGAGAATATTTTTAAGTTTTTCGTTTGTTATAATATTATTC
>NW_027212683.1:7500-12500 GCF_041682495.2 Bombus fervidus | reverse complement strand
GAATGGTTTGTTGGTTGAACGAATATGCCTTAGCGGTAAAAAGCACGTAAACTGCATGCTGAACGTACCGTCCTCGTAAGAAACATATTCGTTCGTTCTTTTGATATTCTCCAATCAGAAAGAACGCACTTCCTAAAAGGTAGTACGCTCCCCATTAGCCTTTCGTATGTTTAAAACGTACTGCGTACGCTATAACATAAGTTTTGGAACGGTCTCTGCCGAACCAGCATGAATTGATACTCAGTTAGTAACAAGCACACTGCCCTAACTTTTTTTAAAGTTAGTGCGAGCATACAGGATCCAGCTTCCCGACTAAGGGGAACCTTGCCACGTTATTTGGTCATTACGTCCAGGACAGCGACCCGCGGCGCAGCAGTGTAGAGAAAGAGTCGATACGAGAACGAAGGAACAGTCGAGAAATAGTAAAAAAGTTCACTAAGACTCGAGGAGCGGTGACTGAATTCTCAACCGAGGCCGTAGAATAGCCACGCGCTCGACGCTGTTCCGTCCGGACCGTCCGACTCGACGTGTCTCTTATAGATACCAAAGCGCCGGCCGGACGGTCGGCGCCGGCCGGGCCAGCGGCCGGGCGCTTACCATGTAAAACCTCCGTTAGAGCGTACCGTCGGACTTAGTCTCTGAAACGCTCGACCACTTTTTTCGAATAAACTACCCTTAGAAAACATCCTATCGTCGAGATATTTTAACGCACCGCTTATTTTAATATTTCAAACGAGTTTTTATCGAAAAATTTAATTTTTTTTTTTTTTTCAAAATCGCATCAGTAAACCACCTCTTTTAACGAATACGGACAAAAACCACGTTCTTAATCGATTAGAACACGTTAAAACAACGAGAAATATGCAAAAAAATATATACCTTGCAACGTTAATTAACGAAAAAATTAAACAAATATCGCAGTCGTGTCAGTTCGACGGACACTAATTTTTTAAAAAATTCGAAAAAAACGTTTAATCCAGTTGTATTTAATAGAGATATAACCGTTTCTGCAAAAATATTTATACCTTATAACGCTTTTTAACGAAATAACTCGAAATAAGCTTTTCGGACTTTTCCGCCGGCCGAAATTTTTCTAAGTCCCAACGTACCGTCGGACTTAGTCTCTGAAACGCTCGACCACTTTGTTCCAATAAAGTACCCTTATAAAACGTCCTATCGTCGAGATATTTTAACGCACCGCTTATTTTAATATTTTAAACGAGTTTTTATCGAAAAATTTAATTTTTTTTTTTTTTTTCAAAATCGCATCAGTAAACCACCTCTTTTAACGAATACGGACAAAAACCACGTTCTTAATCGATTAGAACACGTTGAAACAACGAGAAATATGCAAAAAAATATATACCTTGCAACGTTAATTAACGAAATAATTAAACAAATATCGCAGTCGTGTCAGTTCGTCGAACACAAATTTTTTAAAAAATTCGAAAAAACGTTTAATCCAGTTGTATTTAATAGAGATATAACCGTTTCCGCAAAAATATTTATACCTTATAACGCTTTTTAACGAAATAACTCGAAATAAGTATTTCGGACTTTTCCGCCGGCCGAAATTTTTCTAAGTCCCAACGTACCGGTCCAGAATGAGACAAAGTTCCAAAGGCCCGGTCGTATCCGTCCGTTTTTTTTTAACCTTCCACGGACGAAATAAACGTTTAATCCCGACGTAAAATACAATAATATAGCGATTTATATAAAAATATTCATACCTCATAACGCTTTTTAACGAAATAACTCGAAAAAACTTTTCGGTCCGAAATTTTTCTAAGTCCCTACGTACCGCTCGAGAATGCGACTAAGTTCCAACGTCCCGGGCGCGATCATACTTTTTTTATATAACTTTTCAGCGACGAAATAAATGCTTAATCCCGATGTAAAACGTCATTTTAAAGCGATTTATGCAAGAATATTCGCACCTTATAACGCTTTTAAGCGAAATAATTCAAAAAAACCTTTCGAATAAAAAATTTTTTTTTAACGTTTTCGGGACCAAATAAACGTTTAATCCCGACGTAAAATATAATAATACAACGATTTATATAAAAATATTAATACCTCATAACGCTTTTTAACGAAATAACTCGAAAAAACTTTTCGGTCGAAAATTTTTCTAAGTCCCTACGTACCGGTGGAGAGTATGACCAAGTCCGACGGGCCGAGTCGCGTCGGTCCACTATTTTTTTTTAACGTTTTCGGGACCAAATAAACGTTTAATCCCGACGTAAAATATAATAATATAGCGATTTATATAAAAATATTCGTACCTTATAACGCTTTTTAACGAAATAACTCGAAAAAACTTTTCGGTCGAAAATTTTTCTAAGTCCCTACGTACCGGTGGAGAGTATGACCAAGTCCGACGGGCCGAGTCGCGTCGGTCCACTATTTTTCTTTAACGTTTTCGGGACCAAATAAACGTTTAATCCCGACGTAAAATATAATAATATAGCGATTTATATAAAAATATTCGTACCTTATAACGCTTTTTAACGAAATAACTCGAAAAAACTTTTCGGTCGAAAATTTTTCTAAGTCCCTACGTACCGGTGGAGAGTATGACCAAGTCCGACGGGCCGAGTCGCGTCGGTCCACTATTTTTTTTTAACGTTTTCGGGACCAAATAAACGTTTAATCCCGACGTAAAATATAATAATATAGCGATTTATATAAAAATATTCATACCTTATAACACTTTTAAGCGAAATAACTCGAAAAAACTTTTCGGTCGAAAATTTTTCTAAGTCCCTACGTACCGGTGGAGAGTATGACCAAGTCCGACGGGCCGAGTCGCGTCGGTCCACTATTTTTTTTTAACGTTTTCGGGACCAAATAAACGTTTAATCCCGACGTAAAATATAATAATATAGCGATTTATATAAAAATATTCATACCTTATAACACTTTTAAGCGAAATAACTCGAAAAAACTTTTCGGTCGAAAATTTTTCTAAGTCCCTACGTACCGGTGGAGAGTATGACCAAGTCCGACGGGCCGAGTCGCGTCGGTCCACTATTTTTCTTTAACGTTTTCGGGACCAAATAAACGTTTAATCCCGACGTAAAATATAATAATATAGCGATTTATATAAAAATATTCATACCTTATAACACTTTTAAGCGAAATAACTCGAAAAAACTTTTCGGTCGAAAATTTTTCTAAGTCCCTACGTACCGGTGGAGAGTATGACAAAGTCCGACGGGCCGAGTCGCGTCGGTCCACTATTTTTTTTTAACGTTTTCGGGACCAAATAAACGTTTAATCCCGACGTAAAACTTAATAACATTCCCATTTATATAAAAATATTCGTACCTCATAACGCTTTTTAACGAAATAACTCGAAAAAACTTTTCGGTCCGAAATTTTTCTAAGTCCCTACGTACCGCTCGAGAATGCGACTAAGTTCCAACGTCCCGGGCGCGATCGTACTTTTTTTATATAACTTTCCAGCGACGAAATAAACGCTTAATCCCGATGTAAAACGTCATTTTAAAGCGATTTATGCACAAATATTAGCACCTTGTAACGCTTTTAAGCGAAAAAATTCGAAAAAACGGTTCGATTAAAAAATTTTTTTTAAAGTTCTCGGGACGAAATAAACGCTTAATCCCGACGTAGAAATACATAATATTCCCATTTATATAAAAATATTCATACCTCGTAACGCTTTTAAGCGAGATAACTCGAAATAACTTTTCGGTCCGAAATTTTTCTAAGTCCCTACGTACCGGCCGGGGGATCGACGAAGTGCCAACCTCCCGGTCATGTCGGTCCGGAGGGGGCAATTTTTTAAAAAAATAAAACGAAATCGTTACGTTCGACTAGAATTCGTCGAACCATAACGATTTCTATAAAAATATTCATACCTCGTAACGCTTTTAAGCGAAATAACTCGAAATAACGTTTCGGTCCGAAATTTTTCTAAGTCCCAACGTACCGCTCGAGAATGCGACTAAGTTCCAACGTCTCGGGCGCGATCGTAAATTTTTTACGGCACCTTTCGGGGACGAAATAAACGCTTAATCCCGATGTAAAACGTCATTTTAAAGCGATTTATGCAAGAATATTCGCACCTTATAACGCTTTTAAGCGAAAAAATTCGAAAAAACGGTTCGATTAAAAATTTTTTTTTAACGTTGTCGGGACGAAATAAACGCTTAATCCCGACGTAGAAATACGTAATATTGCTATTTATGTAAAAATATATACGCATCATAACGCTTTTAAGCGAGATAACTCGAAATAACTTTTCGGTCCGGAATTTTTCTAAGTCCCTACGTCCCGGCCGGGGGATCGACGAAGTGCCAACCGCCCGGTCATGTCGGTCCGGAGGGGGCAATTTTTTAAAAAAATAAAACGAAATCGTTACGTTCGACTAGAATTCGTCGAACCATAACGATTTCTATAAAAATATTCATACCTCGTAACGCTTTTTAACGAAATAACTCGAAAAAACTTTTCGGTCCGAAATTTTTCTAAGTCCCAACGTACCGGTCGAGAATGCGACTAAGTTCCAACGTCCCGGGCGCGATCATACTTTTTTTATATAACTTTCCAGCGACGAAATAAACGCTTAATCCCGACGTAAAACGTCATTCTAAAGCGATTTATGCAAGAATATTCGTACCTTGTAACGCTTTTAAGCGAAAAAATTCGAAAAAACGGTTCGATTAAAAAATTTTTTTTAAAGTTCTCGGGACGAAATAAACGCTTAATCCCGACGTAGAAATACATAATATTGCCATTTATATAAAAATATTCATACCTCGTAACGCTTTTTAGCGAGATAACTCGAAATAACTTTTTGGACCGGAATTTTTCTAAGTCCCTACGTACCGGCCGGGGGATCGACGAAGTGCCAACCGCCCGGTCATGTCGGTCCGGAGGGGGCAATTTTTTAAAAAAATAAAACGAAATCGTTACAGTCGACTAGAATTCGTCGAACCATAACGATTTCTATAAAAATATTCATACCTTATAAC
>NW_027212682.1:17500-32137 GCF_041682495.2 Bombus fervidus | reverse complement strand
ACGCCGCTGGACTTTGAATTTTTATATGCCAGCGAAAGCAATACGCCGCTGGACTTTGAATTTTTTTATATGCCGGCAAAAGCAATACGCCGCTGGACTTTGAATTTTTATATGCCAGCGAAAGCAATACGCCGCTGGACTTTGAATTTTTTAAGTATGCTTGAAAAAGCAATACGCCGCTGGACTTTGAATTTTTATATGCCAGCGAAAGCAATACGCCGCTGGACTTTGAATTTTTTTATATGCCGGCAAAAGCAATACGCCGCTGGACTTTGAATTTTTATATGCCAGCGAAAGCAATACGCCGCTGGACTTTGAATTTTCATATGCCAGCGAAAGCAATACGCCGCTGGACTTTGAATTTTTATATGCCGGCGAAAGCAATACGCCGCTGGACTTTGAATTTTTATATGCCAGCGAAAGCAATACGCCGCTGGACTTTGAATTTTTATATGCCGGCGAAAGCAATACGCCGCTGGACTTTGAATTTTTATATGCCAGCGAAAGCAATACGCCGCTGGACTTTGAATTTTTTAAGTATGCTTGAAAAAGCAATACGCCGCTGGACTTTGTCGCGTGCGCTTGAAAAAGGAATTTCGCTGCGTACGGCCTTAGATGGTCGTACGTAGCGATTTTTTTTCCTTTAAATCAATTTTCGTCGAGTGCGATTCAAAAGCAATACGCCGCTGGACTTTGTCGTTTTCAAGCAAAAACCAATACTCCGCTGGAATCGACAATTTAATTCCAAACACAATTTCGCTACGTACGGCCGTCGATGCGAACGATGGTCGTACGTAGCGATTTTTTTTTCCTTTAAATCCAATAGAGATAACGTCTCGAGGGCGTGCCCGGGCGCCACTCCCCCCCCCCCAACCCCCCGCATCGCGGGTCAGCGCCGGGGTACGTACGATATTCTTAAGGTACGTACGTACGTACGAAAATACGACGACGTAATTCGCAAGGGCGAGACGCGCGCTCGCTCCTCTTTTACTTTTCGTTCTCTCGTTTTTTCCTTCTTTCACCATCGACCAAACCGCTCTCGATCGATCCAAGAAACGAGACGAAAGTAACGAAAAATTAACGTAACGAAAATATACCGTGGACGTACGAAGTAACGGTCGCGATCGTTGCTCGCTCGCTGCGCTCGCTCGAACTTATACTAGCCCAACCCAAAACCGATCCCGCGAGTTTCTCCGATTTCAAGAGAAATCGAGGAACGAACGCGAAAAAGGGATTGGTTTTGGGTTGGGCTAGTTTTTTTTTCGAGCGAGCGCAGCGAGCGAGCAACGCTCGAGAGCCCGTCTGACTTTGAAAAATTTTCGTACCGAACGGTTATTTCCAGTTATTTCGCTTAAAAGCGTTGTGATGCGTATATATTTTTACATAAATGGGAATATCATGTATTCCTACGTCGGGATTAAGCGTTTATTTCGTCCCGAGAACGTTAAAAAAAAATTTTTAATCGAACCGTTTTTTCGAATTTTTTCGCTTAAAAGCGTTACAAGGTGCTAATATTTGTGCATAAATCGCTTTAGAATGACGTTTTACATCGGGATTAAGCGTTTATTTCGTCGCTGGAAAGTTATATAAAAAAAGTATGATCGCGCCCGGGACGTTGGAACTTAGTCGCATTCTCGACCGGTACGTAGGGACTTAGAAAAATTTTCGACCGAAAAGTTATTTCGAGTTATTTCGCTTAAAAGCGTTATAAGGTATGAATATTTTTATAGAAATCGTTATGGTTCGACGAATTCTAGTCGACTGTAACGATTTCGTTTTATTTTTTTAAAAAATTGCCCCCTCCGGACCGACATGACCGGCGGTTGGCACTTCGTCGATCCCCCGGCCGGTACGTAGGGACTTAGAAAAATTCCGGTCCAAAAAGTTATTTCGAGTTATCTCGCTAAAAAGCGTTACGAGGTATGAATATTTTTATATAAATGGCAATATTATGTATTTCTACGTCGGGATTAAGCGTTTATTTCGTCCCGAGAACTTTAAAAAAAATTTTTTAATCGAACCGTTTTTTCGAATTTTTTCGCTTAAAAGCGTTACAAGGTACGAATATTCTTGCATAAATCGCTTTAGAATGACGTTTTACGTCGGGATTAAGCGTTTATTTCGTCGCTGGAAAGTTATATAAAAAAAGTATGATCGCGCCCGGGACGTTGGAACTTAGTCGCATTCTCGACCGGTACGTTGGGACTTAGAAAAATTTCGGACCGAAAAGTTTTTTCGAGTTATTTCGTTAAAAAGCGTTACGAGGTATGAATATTTTTATAGAAATCGTTATGGTTCGACGAATTCTAGTCGAACGTAACGATTTCGTTTTATTTTTTTAAAAAATTGCCCCTCCGGACCGACATGACCGGGCGGTTGGCACTTCGTCGATCCCCCGGCCGGGACGTAGGGACTTAGAAAAATTCCGGACCGAAAAGTTATTTCGAGTTATCTCGCTTAAAAGCGTTATGATGCGTATATATTTTTACATAAATAGCAATATTACGTATTTCTACGTCGGGATTAAGCGTTTATTTCGTCCCGACAACGTTAAAAAAAAATTTTTAATCGAACCGTTTTTTCGAATTTTTTCGCTTAAAAGCGTTATAAGGTGCGAATATTCTTGCATAAATCGCTTTAAAATGACGTTTTACATCGGGATTAAGCGTTTATTTCGTCCCCGAAAGGTGCCGTAAAAAATTTACGATCGCGCCCGAGACGTTGGAACTTAGTCGCATTCTCGAGCGGTACGTTGGGACTTAGAAAAATTTCGGACCGAAACGTTATTTCGAGTTATTTCGCTTAAAAGCGTTACGAGGTATGAATATTTTTATAGAAATCGTTATGGTTCGACGAATTCTAGTCGAACGTAACGATTTCGTTTTATTTTTTTAAAAAATTGCCCCCTCCGGACCGACATGACCGGGAGGTTGGCACTTCGTCGATCCCCCGGCCGGTACGTAGGGACTTAGAAAAATTTCGGACCGAAAAGTTATTTCGAGTTATCTCGCTTAAAAGCGTTACGAGGTATGAATATTTTTATATAAATGGGAATATTATGTATTTCTACGTCGGGATTAAGCGTTTATTTCGTCCCGAGAACTTTAAAAAAAATTTTTTAATCGAACCGTTTTTTCGAATTTTTTCGCTTAAAAGCGTTACAAGGTGCTAATATTTGTGCATAAATCGCTTTAAAATGACGTTTTACATCGGGATTAAGCGTTTATTTCGTCGCTGGAAAGTTATATAAAAAAAGTACGATCGCGCCCGGGACGTTGGAACTTAGTCGCATTCTCGAGCGGTACGTAGGGACTTAGAAAAATTTCGGACCGAAAAGTTTTTTCGAGTTATTTCGTTAAAAAGCGTTATGAGGTACGAATATTTTTATATAAATGGGAATGTTATTAAGTTTTACGTCGGGATTAAACGTTTATTTGGTCCCGAAAACGTTAAAAAAAAATAGTGGACCGACGCGACTCGGCCCGTCGGACTTTGTCATACTCTCCACCGGTACGTAGGGACTTAGAAAAATTTTCGACCGAAAAGTTTTTCGAGTTATTTCGCTTAAAAGTGTTATAAGGTATGAATATTTTTATATAAATCGCTATATTATTATATTTTACGTCGGGATTAAACGTTTATTTGGTCCCGAAAACGTTAAAGAAAAATAGTGGACCGACGCGACTCGGCCCGTCGGACTTGGTCATACTCTCCACCGGTACGTAGGGACTTAGAAAAATTTCGACCGAAAAGTTTTTTCGAGTTATTTCGCTTAAAAGTGTTATAAGGTATGAATATTTTTATATAAATCGCTATATTATTATATTTTACGTCGGGATTAAACGTTTATTTGGTCCCGAAAACGTTAAAAAAAAATAGTGGACCGACGCGACTCGGCCCGTCGGACTTGGTCATACTCTCCACCGGTACGTAGGGACTTAGAAAAATTTTCGACCGAAAAGTTTTTTCGAGTTATTTCGCTTAAAAGTGTTATAAGGTATGAATATTTTTATATAAATCGCTATATTATTATATTTTACGTCGGGATTAAACGTTTATTTGGTCCCGAAAACGTTAAAAAAAAATAGTGGACCGACGCGACTCGGCCCGTCGGACTTGGTCATACTCTCCACCGGTACGTAGGGACTTAGAAAAATTTTCGACCGAAAAGTTTTTTCGAGTTATTTCGTTAAAAAGCGTTATAAGGTACGAATATTTTTATATAAATCGCTATATTATTATATTTTACGTCGGGATTAAACGTTTATTTGGTCCCGAAAACGTTAAAGAAAAATAGTGGACCGACGCGACTCGGCCCGTCGGACTTGGTCATACTCTCCACCGGTACGTAGGGACTTAGAAAAATTTTCGACCGAAAAGTTTTTTCGAGTTATTTCGTTAAAAAGCGTTATAAGGTACGAATATTTTTATATAAATCGCTATATTATTATATTTTACGTCGGGATTAAACGTTTATTTGGTCCCGAAAACGTTAAAAAAAAATAGTGGACCGACGCGACTCGGCCCGTCGGACTTGGTCATACTCTCCACCGGTACGTAGGGACTTAGAAAAATTTTCGACCGAAAAGTTTTTTCGAGTTATTTCGTTAAAAAGCGTTATGAGGTATTAATATTTTTATATAAATCGTTGTATTATTATATTTTACGTCGGGATTAAACGTTTATTTGGTCCCGAAAACGTTAAAAAAAAATTTTTTATTCGAAAGGTTTTTTTGAATTATTTCGCTTAAAAGCGTTATAAGGTGCGAATATTCTTGCATAAATCGCTTTAAAATGACGTTTTACATCGGGATTAAGCATTTATTTCGTCGCTGAAAAGTTATATAAAAAAAGTATGATCGCGCCCGGGACGTTGGAACTTAGTCGCATTCTCGAGCGGTACGTAGGGACTTAGAAAAATTTCGGACCGAAAAGTTTTTTCGAGTTATTTCGTTAAAAAGCGTTATGAGGTATGAATATTTTTATATAAATCGCTATATTATTGTATTTTACGTCGGGATTAAACGTTTATTTCGTCCGTGGAAGGTTAAAAAAAAACGGACGGATACGACCGGGCCTTTGGAACTTTGTCTCATTCTGGACCGGTACGTTGGGACTTAGAAAAATTTCGGCCGGCGGAAAAGTCCGAAATACTTATTTCGAGTTATTTCGTTAAAAAGCGTTATAAGGTATAAATATTTTTGCGGAAACGGTTATATCTCTATTAAATACAACTGGATTAAACGTTTTTTCGAATTTTTTAAAAATTTGTGTTCGACGAACTGACACGACTGCGATATTTGTTTAATTATTTCGTTAATTAACGTTGCAAGGTATATATTTTTTTGCATATTTCTCGTTGTTTCAACGTGTTCTAATCGATTAAGAACGTGGTTTTTGTCCGTATTCGTTAAAAGAGGTGGTTTACTGATGCGATTTTGAAAAAAAAAAAAAAAATTAAATTTTTCGATAAAAACTCGTTTAAAATATTAAAATAAGCGGTGCGTTAAAATATCTCGACGATAGGACGTTTTATAAGGGTACTTTATTGGAACAAAGTGGTCGAGCGTTTCAGAGACTAAGTCCGACGGTACGTTGGGACTTAGAAAAATTTCGGCCGGCGGAAAAGTCCGAAAAGCTTATTTCGAGTTATTTCGTTAAAAAGCGTTATAAGGTATAAATATTTTTGCAGAAACGGTTATATCTCTATTAAATACAACTGGATTAAACGTTTTTTTCGAATTTTTTAAAAAATTAGTGTCCGTCGAACTGACACGACTGCGATATTTGTTTAATTTTTTCGTTAATTAACGTTGCAAGGTATATATTTTTTTGCATATTTCTCGTTGTTTTAACGTGTTCTAATCGATTAAGAACGTGGTTTTTGTCCGTATTCGTTAAAAGAGGTGGTTTACTGATGCGATTTTGAAAAAAAAAAAAAAATTAAATTTTTCGATAAAAACTCGTTTGAAATATTAAAATAAGCGGTGCGTTAAAATATCTCGACGATAGGATGTTTTCTAAGGGTAGTTTATTCGAAAAAAGTGGTCGAGCGTTTCAGAGACTAAGTCCGACGGTACGCTCTAACGGAGGTTTTACATGGTAAGCGCCCGGCCGCTGGCCCGGCCGGCGCCGACCGTCCGGCCGGCGCTTTGGTATCTATAAGAGACACGTCGAGTCGGACGGTCCGGACGGAACAGCGTCGAGCGCGTGGCTATTCTACGGCCTCGGTTGAGAATTCAGTCACCGCTCCTCGAGTCTTAGTGAACTTTTTTACTATTTCTCGACTGTTCCTTCGTTCTCGTATCGACTCTTTCTCTACACTGCTGCGCCGCGGGTCGCTGTCCTGGACGTAATGACCAAATAACGTGGCAAGGTTCCCCTTAGTCGGGAAGCTGGATCCTGTATGCTCGCACTAACTTTAAAAAAAGTTAGGGCAGTGTGCTTGTTACTAACTGAGTATCAATTCATGCTGGTTCGGCAGAGACCGTTCCAAAACTTATGTTATAGCGTACGCAGTACGTTTTAAACATACGAAAGGCTAATGGGGAGCGTACTACCTTTTAGGAAGTGCGTTCTTTCTGATTGGAGAATATCAAAAGAACGAACGAATATGTTTCTTACGAGGACGGTACGTTCAGCATGCAGTTTACGTGCTTTTTACCGCTAAGGCATATTCGTTCAACCAACAAACCATTCTTACAGAATGATCCTATGAACAGAATGATCTTAAAATATTCCACACAAACAATCAAACGAACGAAAGAAAGTAAAGAGAGAGTGGCGAAATGAGAGAGAGTAGTGGCGTTCGACGTTACAACGGGAATTAAAAGGGTGTCGTCGAACGTTCACTAAGAACGAAAAGTCTCGTCGTACGGTGTTACGGACCCACCTACGACACTCTGAGGCTATTTTAAAAAGAGAGTCTTTTGACTCTAATATATAATATATATATAAAATACAAAGTTCCCTGGTTGATCCTGCCAGTAGTCATATGCTTGTCTCAAAGATTAAGCCATGCATGTCTCAGTACATGCCGCATTAAGGTGAAACCGCGAATGGCTCATTAAATCAGTTATGGTTTCTTAGATCATACTTAAACTTACTTGGATAACTGTGGTAATTCTAGAGCTAATACATGCAAACAGATTCGTACCAGAGATGGTACGAATGCTTTTATTAGATCAAAACCAATCGGTGGCGGATGGCTCGTCCGTTCGTCCATCGTTTGTTTTGGTGACTCTGAATAACTTTGTGCTGATCGCATGGTCATCTAGCACCGGCGACGCATCTTTCAAATGTCTGCCTTATCAACTGTCGATGGTAGGTTCTGCGCCTACCATGGTTGTAACGGGTAACGGGGAATCAGGGTTCGATTCCGGAGAGGGAGCCTGAGAAACAGCTACCACATCCAAGGAAGGCAGCAGGCGCGCAAATTACCCACTCCCGGCACGGGGAGGTAGTGACGAAAAATAACGATACGGGACTCATCCGAGGCCCCGTAATCGGAATGAGTACACTTTAAATCCTTTAACGAGGACCAATTGGAGGGCAAGTCTGGTGCCAGCAGCCGCGGTAATTCCAGCTCCAATAGCGTATATTAAAGTTGTTGCGGTTAAAAAGCTCGTAGTTGAATCTGTGTGTCACAGTGTCGGTTCACCGCTCGCGGTGTTTAACTGGCATTATGTGGTACGTCCTATCGGTGGGCTTAGCTCCTCGCGGGGCGGTCCAACTAATATCCCATCGCGGTGCTCTTCACTGAGTGTCGAGGTGGGCCGATACGTTTACTTTGAACAAATTAGAGTGCTTAAAGCAGGCTACCTTCGCCTGAATACTGTGTGCATGGAATAATGGAATAGGACCTCGGTTCTATTTTGTTGGTTTTCGGAGCCCCGAGGTAATGATTAATAGGGACAGATGGGGGCATTCGTATTGCGACGTTAGAGGTGAAATTCTTGGATCGTCGCAAGACGGACAGAAGCGAAAGCATTTGCCAAAAATGTTTTCATTAATCAAGAACGAAAGTTAGAGGTTCGAAGGCGATCAGATACCGCCCTAGTTCTAACCATAAACGATGCCAGCCAGCGATCCGCCGAAGTTCCTCCGATGACTCGGCGGGCAGCTTCCGGGAAACCAAAGCTTTTGGGTTCCGGGGGAAGTATGGTTGCAAAGCTGAAACTTAAAGGAATTGACGGAAGGGCACCACCAGGAGTGGAGCCTGCGGCTTAATTTGACTCAACACGGGAAACCTCACCAGGCCCGGACACCGGAAGGATTGACAGATTGATAGCTCTTTCTTGATTCGGTGGGTGGTGGTGCATGGCCGTTCTTAGTTGGTGGAGCGATTTGTCTGGTTAATTCCGATAACGAACGAGACTCTAGCCTGCTAAATAGACGTAAATTATGGTATCTCGAAGGCCCCCGGCTTCGGTCGGCGGGTTTTTACTACCAACGTACAAACAAATCTTCTTAGAGGAACAGGCGGCTTCTAGCCGCACGAGATTGAGCAATAACAGGTCTGTGATGCCCTTAGATGTTCTGGGCCGCACGCGCGCTACACTGAAGGAATCAGCGTGTTTTCCCTGGCCGAAAGGCCCGGGTAACCCGCTGAACCTCCTTCGTGCTAGGGATTGGGGCTTGCAATTATTCCCCATGAACGAGGAATTCCCAGTAAGCGCGAGTCATAAGCTCGCGTTGATTACGTCCCTGCCCTTTGTACACACCGCCCGTCGCTACTACCGATTGAATGATTTAGTGAGGTCTTCGGACTGGTGCGCGGCCAATGTGATAAGCATTGCCGATGTTACCGGGAAGATGACCAAACTTGATCATTTAGAGGAAGTAAAAGTCGTAACAAGGTTTCCGTAGGTGAACCTGCGGAAGGATCATTAACGAAAAATACAAAAACACAAAGAATATATTTGACTTGAACACTGTATAATAAAATATATATAATATCGTCGGTAAGGAGCCGTACTCCTCCTATATCGACACAAAGTATATACGACGTATTAACAAGCTATATACTTTGACAAAAGCCAAATTTTTTACAATAAGGAGGTGGGAGACGCTCCAGTTACGAAACTATACGAAGAGTGTGGCACTCTCTCTCGATCATCGGGATGAAGAGATATACTTTTACACGAATAATTCGAGGCGCCTGCGTGAGGTCGTACACAGAAAGACCCGCCGTCTCCGAATAATATTATAACAAACGAAAAACTTAAAAATATTCTCGAGGCGCCTGCGTGAGGTCGTAAACAGAAAGACCCGCCGTCTCCGAATAATATAACACACGGAAAACTTAAAAAGATTCTCGAGGCGCTTGCGTGAGGTCGTACACAGAAAGACCCGCCGTCTCCGAATCCTATAACACGAAACCGCTACTATTAATAATAATAATAATAATAATAATAACGATATGTGAGGGAACTTGAGCTGAACACATATCGAAAAAACTAAAAGTTACAGTGGAAACCACGTGTAATGAGAAATGCGATCGAGGCGCCTGCGTGAGGTCGTACACAGAAAGACCCGCCGTCACGATCTCGTATTTCGTATTTGCATCGTGGAAATCCAACGAACGAACAATATAATATATAAACTAAAATCTCTAAAGTGCCTCGTGTCGGAGAGATCACTGCTCACACCTCTTCTATATTTCGTAGTTGCGTTGCGTAGGCCTCACCTCCTAGCAACGGGACATAAGGAAGACTGCTCTTTGGGATCGAACGAAGCGTCTATAACGAGTCGTCGACGAGAGCGAAAGAACGCGAATAGCGAGCCGCAGAAAAATAGGATACCGAATTATATATCTTCGAAGGTTCTCTTCGAAGATCCATGGATACCTATATCTGCGCGTCTCCAGCTATCTCGCGCGTCTCTCCAAACTCTCGTCGTTCCTCGAAACGTGCTTCCTACCCAAAGGGCGTTCGTTCTTCCTATGTCGTTTCGTTGTCGTTCGTTTCAACGGCGAACGATATACGATGTTCGACAAAACGAAACCACGTTGTACGTTCGTACTCGTGGATCGGGTAACCTAGAACGAAAACGCATTGCGTGGATGTTGGCCCGAAAAGATATATACCAGTGCGAGTGATGGTAAAGAGTATAACGATTCTTAACTAGACGAAGTTGGTTCGGAGGGGACCGCCGGCCGTCTCTCTATCCTCGCGAGTCTAATGCCTCGTTCCGTCGCTAGAGTTTTTCAAACTCTGCTTCTGGCTATCGGGAAGAATAGACCGCGCGCGAGGAAGAGGAACGACGACCGTGCGCGTCCCATCGATTTTTTTTATTTTTACCTGAACCACCGAAGTCGATTCAGAGGGGACCGCCGGCCGTCTCTCTATCCTCGTTGTCGTGAGTCATATGCCTCGTTCCGTCGCTAGAGTTTTTCAAACTCTGCTTCTGGCTATCGGGAAGAAACGACCGCGCGAGGAAGACGACGACGACGACCGTGCGCGTCCCATCGAATTTTTTTTTATTTTTACCTGATCGACGGAAGTTTCGTCCGGTTCGTCTCTTTTACCATCGTCTCGTCGACCCGTTCAGAGGGGACCGCCTGTCCATATCCTCGTTGTCGTGAGTCATATGCCTCGTTCCGTCGCTAGAGTTTTTCAAACTCTGCTTCTGGCTATCGGGAAGAAACGACCGCGCGAGGCCGATGGCTGCGAGTCCCATCGAATTTTTTTTAAACGCACGCACACACATACACCTGAACGGAGATGCGTTCCTTTTCGTCGCGATTTTTCGCGCTTTAGTCGTCGTTGTCGCCATCCGTTCGGAGGGGACCGCCGGCCGTCTCTCTATCCTCGTTGTCGAGAGTCTAATGCCTCGTTCCGTCGCTAGAGTTTTTCAAACTCTGCTTCTGGCTATCGGGAAGAAAAGACCGCGCGAGGAAGAGGAAGGACGACCGTGCGCGTCCCTTTCGAATTTTTTTTTATTTTTACCTGAGCGACCAAAGTGGATTCAGAGGGGACCGCCGGCCGTCTCTCTATCTTCGTTGTCGCGAGTCTAATGCCTCGTTCCGTCGCTAGAGTTTTTCAAACTCTGCTTCTGGCTATCGGGAAGAATAGACCGCGCGCGAGGAAGAGGAAGGACGACCGTGCGCGTCCCATCGATTTTTTTTATTTTTACCTGAACCACCGAAGTCGATTCAGAGGGGACCGCCGGCCGTGTCTGTATCCTCGTTGTCGAGAGTCTAATGCCTCGTTCCGTCGCTAGAGTTTTTCAAACTCTGCTTCTGGCTATCGGGAAGAAACGACCGCGCGAGGAAGACTACGACCGTGCGCGTCCCATCGATTTTTTTTTACCCGAACGATGGAGATGCATATCGGCTGTTTGCTTCGAATAACTGGACGAGAGGAACGAACATATATATATATCATGGGCTAGCCACCGTGCGCTTTCTTCGCGAGATCGTGTGCTGTACAGAGGATTCAGAATCGGGTGTTATATCCCCGTCGTTTCCTGACGAACGGAGCTTCGATCTCGTTGGTTGTTATATATTATAATGCACTTTACGCCCGGTCGGCGGGCTGCGTGTGTCGTCGCGCAGTCCGTCCGATTTCGTTTTCGAACGTATTTTCGTGTCGTCAATCATATGGCGACTTCCGCGCGTTCGATTCCCGTTGGTCGGACGTTTGTCGGATATCGGCTTCTTTCGAACCGAGAATAAGAGTACAAAAACCTGAGTACACAAACAAAAATCCATGCATAAACGATTACCCTGAACGGTGGATCACTTGGCTCGTGGGTCGATGAAGAACGCAGCTAATTGCGCGTCAACGTGTGAACTGCAGGACACATGAACATCGACATTTCGAACGCACATTGCGGTCCACGGATACAATTCCTGGACCACGCCTGGCTGAGGGTTGCTCACGTAAACCTAAGACTGCTTGCGTTGCGTATCGTTGCTCTCGGTCCGTATCTCTCTGTTCTTTCTTGCCTCGTCGACAGCCCGCCGTCGTTCGTTTTATCTTTAAACGAACGTTTCTGAGTCGGAGGACGAGCGCCAAGCAAAAGAATACGAATTAAAGAGCGGTCGAGGGCTCGTACGCGACGTACGAGCGATTGTTGGACGTTCGTCGGCGTTCGTCGCTGGATCGTGTGGAGACCGGCGTACGCATGCTCTCGATACAAATATATATGAAAAATCTATCGCGTTCACGGGAGACTCGCAAAACTACCTCCGTCTCTTCTCTGTCCCTTCTTGGCTTGACAACCCGCCGTCGTTCGTGTTTTACGAACGTTTCTGAGTCGGACGAAGCGCAAGAAGAAGGATACGAATTAAAAGAGCGCGGAGAGAACCGTCGTCGTCGACGCGGTTATCGAGATACACAGAGCGAGTTTTCTTCGTGGCCGATTTTTTTTTTCTTTTTGTATCAGCCTCTGCTACGTTTTGTTAGTCTTCGATAAGCACGAATGACCGCGCCCCCGACGTCGTCTTAAATGAATTTTTGGCGAGACTGAGAGAAAGCAAAAATATTTTTGAACAAAGTCAGTCGAGAGAGGAGAGAAAAGAGAACCAAGATATTAAAACCTAAACCTAAACTTGGTGGCGTAACGAAAAACTGTGTGCCTTAAAGAAACACAACCGTCTTTTCATCAAGATGTTTTTACTCGTACAGCCCCAGGGATCGAATACCCACTCCGTCTGTTCGTGCGGCAGAGATGTATTCTGCAGGCGCGAGACGACTGACGAGAAGACAACGAGGACCGTCGCATCGATGGGTCGTCGTTGCGTTTTTCATCCTCTGTGCTTTTTTCTGTTCTTCGCGAACCCAGAGAAAGCCGTAGATCCGGGAACGGACACACGAGATTTCTTCGAACGCTGATGACTTAGGGAGATGATCCCCAGCGTTGCGCGGAGATCGGAGAGTACGCGTACATGTATCGGGACGAATTTTTCCCCGTCGGTCGCGTATCTCTCTGCCCGCGCGCCTGGCCCAAAGCCACGTTCGTCGGAAATCAACGAAAAGTGTGTTACGATCTAGCGTGCGTCTACGATCGGCTATATTTAAGGGTGACGAAGAAGAGAAAAGCTCACGGTGTTGCGCAACGTTTCTGTACTCGATTTTAAGATGTGCATGTGAGTCCGTTACAAAGTTGTTCGGATCGTCGAAAATAGTCGTTTTCGTCGTCGTGCGAAAGAGAATAATCTCTGACATTGGCACGGAGAGATCGCGCAGAGGAAGAGAACGATCCTCTTTGGCGAGGCTCGAGAAAGACTAACGAAACTTGATTAGAGACGAGGTATACACGCGCCGTACGTACGACGTACGCGCGTGTGATTTTTTTTTGCTTTAAGGCGATTCGGCGCTCCGAGTATTAGAGAAAAAGAGATCGTTGGTCATCCCATGTCTCTTCGTCGTCTATCGCTGGACCGCGCATCCTAACGTATCGCCGGTCGTCCAGTCCCCGAGTAATAAATTCACCCCGTTGTGTACGTCTCGCGCTCGCTTTTCCACTTGCGTGAGTTCCCGTGCGTTTTCGTCGTTGGTACAGAGCAAAGAAACCGATATGTTATATACATGTCGCGTGTTCGATCTCTGTGCCAGCAATAACAGGCGAAAACAAGGAACCGCTGGAATCGTCGAGAAGAGAGAAACGGCTACGGGAGATATATTATACATAACACGTGTATATATATATATATATATTATACAAAGAGGACGGGCGTTAAAAACCGGAGATCGTTACGGGTGTCTTGCGTGAGTCTTAGCTCGAACATGATACGACGAAC
The DNA here is from genome assembly GCF_041682495.2 of Bombus fervidus. Taxonomy (NCBI): domain Eukaryota; kingdom Metazoa; phylum Arthropoda; class Insecta; order Hymenoptera; family Apidae; genus Bombus; species Bombus fervidus. The sequence continues at coordinate 18,390 of NW_027212682.1, read as the reverse complement.
GAAGTTTAAAAGGCACTTTGGCGAGATGCATAAAACGTTTCTCGATCGAGATAGAATATAAGGTTCTCGATTCTATTCGAATTAATTTTTTTTTTTTATTTTTTTTTCTCTTTGAGGCGATTCTCGGAGAGAGAAATAAAAATAAAGACCCTCTGTCGCATTGTTATCAAACCGTCTTGCTTTTCTCGAATCGCGCCCACATGGCACGAAATTTTTTTTTCTTTGAAAAAAAAAATTGTCACCGTGTCGTGACGTTGAAGCGACCTCAGAGTAGGCGAGATCACCCGCTGAATTTAAGCATATTACTAAGCGGAGGAAAAGAAACTAACAAGGATTTCCTTAGTAGCGGCGAGCGAACAGGAATTAGCCCAGCACTGAATCCCGCGGTTCCGCCGTTGGGAAATGTAGTGTTCGGGAGGATCCGTTTATCCCGTGACGTCGAACCGCGTCCAAGTCCATCTTGAATGGGGCCATGTACCCACAGAGGGTGCCAGGCCCGTAGTGACCGGAACGCGTTTCGGGAGGATCTCTCCTTAGAGTCGGGTTGCTTGAGAGTGCAGCCCTAAGTTGGTGGTAAACTCCATCTAAGGCTAAATACAACCACGAGACCGATAGCGAACAAGTACCGTGAGGGAAAGTTGAAAAGAACTTTGAAGAGAGAGTTCAAGAGTACGTGAAACCGTTCAGGGGTAAACCTGAGAAACCCAAAAGATCGAATGGGGAGATTCATCGTCGACGGCGTCGGTGATCGTTGGTGAGCGATGCTCCGGGTGGGCCTTCGTGGTTCCATTGGCGAGGGCACGCCACCTTCGATTCGAACGCTCCGGCGTCGTAGTCGTGCACTTCTCCCCTAGTAGAACGTCGCGACCCGTTGTGTGTCGGTCTACGGC